>NC_028648.1:49081883-49088778 GCF_001406875.1 Solanum pennellii | reverse complement strand
CCCCCCCCCCCCCAAAAAAATGGTAAAGCTGAAAGATATCATCCAGAATTTCAAAAGAGTGCAAGGTGAACCTCTTCACGAGACCTAGTTGGGGTTTCAAAAGTTGTTGCTACAATTTTCAACACATGATGTTCTAGAAAATTTGTTGTTGAAATATTTATATTGTAACCTTGACTTGGTCAACAAAGGGATGGTTGATCAACTTATTCAAGGAGGGCTGATATGACAATCGTTCAGTGTAGCAACAATGTTGCTTGATTATATGACTAAGATTAACCGAGCATGACATACTAGATAGGATCAAGTATCTCATCTATAGTGGGTATGAGTAATGAACAAATGGAAAGAATCATGAGTGTGATAAAAAAATATGGTCAGGTGGTAACTCAACTCAATTTTTTATCCAAACATGTCATGGGTGGTGGACTCAAAATGGTAAACACAGTTGGAAAGTGGGTAGTTCCCGGAGGATGACAAATTTGAGCCATTGTACAATGAATATGTGAATTATATGGGGAACCAAATAGGGGTTTCTCATCCAAATTTGTCACGACCCAAAAATGAACGTGATGGCACTCGTCTTATCCCACCAAGACAAGTAAGCCTAAAACTCAACCATTACAATAAAGTGCGGAAATAAAATATAAGTAACTTAATAAAACCCCCAAAACCTGGTAGTCACGTGTACAAGCCTCTGAAGTATTACAATTGATTCAAAAGAAAAACTCAAGTCTCAAATGAACTTGTTTCTATAATAGAACAAGATCATAATTATGGAGAAGAAAGTCTGCTGAGATGGAAACAGCTACCTCACAAATCTCCAAGAAGCCTCGGAAAAGAAGAGAATGACAAGTACAACAAAATCCAGGCTCATAACCTACAAAAATTTGTAGAAGCAAGGGGTGAGTACCAAACCACACGGTACTCAGCAAGTAAACCTCTAAACACAAGCTAAGGGGATGAAATACGGGTACTCCTACCACCCCCAAACGAACCTCCACAACTACATCCTGCAGTAAAATCAACCCAACCAAACAGCTCACAGTTTACATAGCACGTAGATCAACAACAACACTTAGACAAATTACATATCCTCAACAACAACACTTTAACAAACTACATATTCTCAACAACAATACTTCAACGAATTATATATCTGCAATAACAAGCTCAATATTGATCAATCGCAAGTTCCGCAGAACGGCAATCAGAAGATCAGCAAAACACGATATCAAGTTCACTAATGATAAGTATGTGCAATGCAATGGAATGCAATGTCAAGTATAATGATGCATGTCTGACCTAGTGATACACACCCGCTGTCTCTCAGTCCGGGACCCATGGGGGACATATCTGTCCATGCATCTGTCGCGGCGCACGACACGACCCTCGATAATAGTAACCATCGCGGCGCGCGATACGTCCCTCGAAATATAGTATCCATCGCGGCGCGCGATACGTCCCTCGAAATGGTACATCCTCTTAAGTACCCATTCTTTCTCAATGTATAACACTTGTCACAACAAATGCCTCAGAATAATGCAGATGACAAGTTCACACATATAATGAGGAGATGACCATTTTCATAACATCGCACAGTTCACAACCACACAAACATGAAGTTACATCAACAATGATTCAACAAGCTTTCAACCCTTTCTCAACACAACAGACATAAACAATTAATCACATTGCCTTTTGTTATCCCCATTCTTTTCATCATTAGAATTAATCAATGTGGACAAGTCAACCCATCACCAATCCCGTTACTCCCAAACATATACCACAAGGAAATACACGCATTTCATACACTTAACAAGAGTTTAGAAATCCACTTGCCTCAGTCTCAAGATTAATTCACTCCGAAACTTGTGTCTTCCCCTTTTGTTGTACTTCCAACTCAAAGCAATCTATTCAAATAGATGACCACAATAAGATTACAAGACTAACAACACCACATTATTATGTGTCTAGTCTAGACTCAAAACTCACTCAAATATATAATAAAGTTTCAAAATCTTGATTCCAAGTAATATGTCAACTCTCATATATCCAAATTTCAAGCCTAAAATTAAGTCATAGTTTCTTCAAACACTACAACCCTAATAGCTTTCATGCAATATAGTATACTCAATATTTAATTACCTATTTAAATATATCAAAATGTGAATTATAATATGATAATAAAATAAGAACTAATAAATATAAGAACCAGTAGAGGAATTGCCGAAGTCGAAAGACACTCCTCACATGTAACCTCACCTACGAAAACAACATAAGTAGTAACCAATAGAACTGCACAAACTCAATATCATCATGCAGGCATATTGTTTGCCAATGATTATCCATTTTCCCATGCTTAGAACAAGTACTGTTCAGTGATTATCCCAACATATACATAACAATTGCTTCCTACTCTAGTCCAAGAAATATTATTAAAATATATTTCACCTTCAAATTACTTCAATCCAAACAATCAACCACTTCGGTCACTCATTAGCAATTTATACAAATCACTTCAATTTATACACCCTAAGAGAAATTATCACATTAATTACTGCTAAAAAAAAAACTCCCGTCACTCATATCGCATCCTCAGTTAACCCATCAAGTTCCTCCACCTATTCTGCCCAACCCTTTCCAATTGCATTAATATAAAATGAATCAGATCACCTTCTGTGATAATTCTTTTTTTATATAAATTATTGCATATACAAATAGAGGGAATTGAAGTGCATACCAGGAAACCATCGTAACCTCATTGTCAACCGCTACTCTCTTCTCTATTGTTATTATTTTTGAGTTATGACTAAGAAATTTTTAACCCTTATTTACTAAGTTTAATTTCATGGGCCAAATATAAAAGAGTACTAAATGGATTATAGACTTGGCCCACTAACTATTATTATACTAATTATTTAATAAATTTTTTTATCACTAGATACTCGTAGTTACCAATTATTTCAAAATTTTCGATCTGTTTTTTTTTATTTAACGGAAAGAATTAAAATAGTCCTAATTCTCAAAACGACCTAGCGGGTCGTTACAATATCCACCACTAAAAACCATGTTCGTCCTCGAACATAAAGAAGAGGAAAAAGGGGAACCCAACATCACCAAAAGCTTGAGGTATAACTTCCAGCGAGCTCATCCTTTAGACTATTCCATCAAGATCAACTATTATGGACTCAACATTCAAATTAAACTTTGAAAGATCAATAAATCAATAGGGATTATCAAGCCATAGGCTAACCCACAAACCAATCTAAACCAAAACACATTGGATAATAACACAACCATTTCTCACACAACCATGAGAAAAAAAATCAGAATTAGTATTATCTACAACCAGAAGTGGACTTTAACCAACCACCACACACTCATAATGCGTAAATCTTCATCGATCTTATCAAGATTCCTTCTCACAATACAATCTTTCCATGAACTTTAGTTAAAAATAAATAAATTGATCTTTAGACATCAGTTCATATCAAGGGAGGGTCCAACTTATCTAACCCAAAAAAAGAAATGATCATGTAAGCACCCAACAAGTGGTGCACCTCAAAATGCAAAGACTCTAACAATACTCTTAGACAACTGTAACTCTTAATATTAGCTCTTGTATAAGTTCTCATAAGTAAGGTTATGCGTGTAGAACTACTAGTATACTCTTATTGCCTCAGACAACATCAAATCTACCATAATTGAAATGACCGATTATGCTCAAGAATCTTATCATATCAAGAGGACATAAAAGGATCGGTACATTCGATCCACCACTAGAAATTCACCCATAGATGTATAAACACACGTGAGCACATATACAACGAATCATACTCCAAATCATATTTGAAACTAAGCAGGTGGTTATATGAGAATATAAAGAACCAAGGTCGAATAACACTAGATACTTCTTCCATAATGTCCATATCAAATATTTTAATTCATCTTACTACATCCTTAAATTTTTAGCCATCCAAAATCAATCATTTTAATCCCTATTACAATCTCACACATACTCGACTTATCAAATCTCACATACTCTCAGAGCACTCCACTAAATTCAACACTCTTAATACTAACAAACATCATAATTTCTCCAGTCATTTACCTTACTCTCAAACCGCCACTAGTATCAATGTCTTCTTCACAACACATTATTGCCTCTAAAAATTTTAAACTATGGCGCTCTCTCTTCCTATTTAAGCATTCCATGACAGATACTGTCACACCTAAGTCTGATAGAACTACTTCCAAATCTAATAATATGTTCTCATCGAGCTACAACAATTGAAACACATCAACTTTACTCTACACAATCTTTGACATACTGAATTTCAACTAATATTCAAAATCATGATATGCCTCATACCAACACTTAAGAAATTTTTGGTCACTCCAATAATTTAGTATACTATAAGCTAGCTCATCACCTCTACTCACTATCAATTGCCTATGTAACACATCATACCAATCTATATTGTCCATCAACATTTTTTTTTAATCCCCTCAAAATCCTCATTAACCTTGTATAATTGTAGGTTCATCCTATTGTGTACCCATAAGTCACCTACCATAATCTGAATAAATTATCCCCACATAACAACACAAAATCTTCACACTTCACTGTTTTTTTTTTTTGTCCCCACTCAATTCAAAACCTTATATTCATTAAAACCGCTGATAAATTTCTAGTACATCTAATGCCGAACAAATTCACATCCATAGTCATATTAGTTATTATATATGAAAACTCCTACATCCTTCAACTTCAAACCAAGATTCTGTATGAGAGATCTTATTCCTTCGTTTCTCTTAAAAAAAATTCTTCTTATGGCATAAAATTTTGAGTATCTCGAACTCTTAAATACATCAAATCTTGTTTTTTTGGTCGACTTGCTTACCAATCTTATCCTTTGACGAATAAAATATGATATTTTTATCTTATCCTCGAAATCAAAACATTACGTGAAATTCCATTTAGGTATAACAATCAAAAGTAACCAAATTTTCTACTCAAATTATTTTTAAGTCCTTCCAAATGCTTAATACCCGATACAAATTATTTCTTACCTTACCAATTCATACTTGACAAAACACACTACTATAAACTTAAACTCACAATGAAAAACTTAATTTTTGAATCAAACTATGTAATACAATTCCTTTATCTATCAATATTAGCTTATAACTTGAAGTTTTTTATGAATTCACGTATCCTTGAACTAAATTCTCAACTCTCTAAAGATATATCTTTGTCCTTTATATTTATAGTAAATATCATTTTTCTCGATTAACTCTTTCCAATGACTAAAATACATCCCACTAATTCTTTTTCAATTTATGATTCTAGCTTCTTTCAATTCTATTCAAGCGGAATTTTCAACACATTATACAACTTTTCATACAACCACATTGTTCATCAAATAGTGGAAAACCACAACCTTAGATGCTCGCAAGTCGTTATTACCATAAAAACTCGTTTAACCCTCAATTCTTATTATATGATTTAGTCTCAGTCGCAATCCATCACAAACTCCTATTACCATCATCTTAGTTAGCTCTTGTTATCACCACGAAGTCAACTATTTCATCAATATGAATCCTTAAACCCAGTTATACCAATCCAATCCAAAGAACTAACTCACTTTTATCCGCACTTCCTTACTAAAACTCTTAATTGTCTTCACATAAATATACTCTTTAGGACTTCCTTTACCCATATGCTTGTCATTCAATATTGATCCAATTTCTTGGACATTACTATGAAATCACCACTCGTTCAAAAATTTCATAAAATACATTTCACAATCTGAACATATCAATATCATACCAAAGATCCACTACTAAAAGCTTCCTTATAAATAATGTTTAACACATCCACCCGTACCAACAAGCTAGTTGCTTTCTCAAATATAAGTTCAACACAAATTCTTATCATATGAGCATGTATACCATAGATAACTCCTTAAGTAGTTAATATTTGCACTTACAATCAATATATTCGTTTTCATATATCACTGGTACCACATTGTGAAAGTTTGTTACATCCACCACTAGAACACATCATACCTACCGAGAAGATCATATCCAACAGGTCACACATTTCTACCCATCAATTGATGTTAAATATTACCAAATTCGTTTCATATCTAGCCCAAGCTATATGTATTATTTCATAGGTCAGGTCGATAACAAAAGTAACACACTCCATAATTCTAAACAAGTACCTATCAATACCATGACCCTCTTTAATATACACAATGCATAAAATCGTTGTAGCTCTAACCTTAATTGTTGCATCATTATTTTCATCATTTTCTAAGAAACCCATATATGTTATGACACCTATACCAACTTAACTTTCTAAATAACATTGTTCATTATCTAGCCACCCCATTAATCATTCCATATTCAATAATTGTCAAACCATTTATGTATCTTATATAACACACAAGTACCATTTAAGTACCATTTACTTTACTAGGGTAACCCTTTTAAATTTTTAAACATTCTAAATTTAATCAAACATATTTTTCATAAGTATATCACCTCAACTTAGTACCAGATCTAACATCCCAATCATACATGACATCAACTACTCACATGAGGAATTATGCACGAGTCACACAAAATACATAGAGAGAGTGGAATGAAGTGATACAACTCAGAACATATAAAGAATGCACGATAGAGATTCAAAAAGTGAAGATTTTTCCTAAAAGTCATTATAGCCTCTCGAAGATAAGTACAGACGTCTCCGTACTGATTCTCGAGACTCTATTTAGACTCGGCTTGTACACACGTGAGACCTATGAACCTGGGGCTCTGATACCATTTTGTCACGACCCAAAAATGAACGTGATGGCACTCGTCTTATCCCACCAAGACAAGT
>NC_028648.1:49075171-49081763 GCF_001406875.1 Solanum pennellii | reverse complement strand
TGATTCCAAGTAATATGTCAACTCTCATATATCCAAATTTCAAGCCTAAAATTAAGTCATAGTTTCTTCAAACACTACAACCCTAATAGCTTTCATGCAATATAGTATACTCAATATTTAATTACCTATTTAAATATATCAAAATGTGAATTATAATATGATAATAAAATAAGAACTAATAAATATAAGAACCAGTAGAGGAATTGCCGAAGTCGAAAGACACTCCTCACATGTAACCTCACCTACGAAAACAACATAAGTAGTAACCAATAGAACTGCACAAACTCAATATCATCATGCAGGCATATTGTTTGCCAATGATTATCCATTTTCCCATGCTTAGAACAAGTACTGTTCAGTGATTATCCCAACATATACATAACAATTGCTTCCTACTCTAGTCCAAGAAATATTATTAAAATATATTTCACCTTCAAATTACTTCAATCCAAACAATCAACCACTTCGGTCACTCACTAGCAATTTATACAAATCACTTCAATTTATACACCCTAAGAGAAATTATCACATTAATTACTGCTAAAAAAAAACTCCCGTCACTCATATCGCATCCTCACTTAACCCATCAAGTTCCTCCACCTATTCTGCCCAACCCTTTCCAATTGCATTAATATAAAATGAATCAGATCACCTTCTGTGATAATTCTTTTTTTATATAAATTATTGCATATACAAATAGAGGGAATTGAAGTGCTTACCAGGAAACCATCGTAACCTCATTGTCAACCGCTACTCTCTTCTCTATTGTTATTATTTTTGAGTTATGACTAAGAAATTTTTAACCCTTATTTACTAAGTTTAATTTCATGGGCCAAATATAAAAGAGTACTAAATGGATTATAGACTTGGCCCACTAACTATTATTATACTAATTATTTAATAAATTTTTTTATCACTAGATACTCGTAGTTACCAATAATTTCAAAATTTTCGATCTGTTTTTTTTATTTAACGGAAAGAATTAAAATAGTCCTAATTCTCAAAATGACCTAGCGGGTCGTTACAAAATTAACCTCGACTGGGCGGGAACCAAGGTTGGATTAAGGAAAGAGATAATGGCTTGAAAGATTGGAGAGATAGAGGTGGGAATTGGAGATATCTTGAAGCTGAAAAAGACAGATATATCCAACCTCATGATCGTCCCAAGACAAAAGAACAAGCTGGACTAGAGGGAAGCACAAATGATATGCTAACAAGGATCTTCAACAAGGTTGAAGGGTATGAAAAAGTGTTGAAGGATTTGAAAAATGAATTCTCCACTTTGACTCAAACAATTACTTCTTATTCTTTGTCAATCAAGCAGCTGGAGACTCAAATGTGTTTCTAATCTATATCAAAGGCAAAATGGAGCATTGCCTAGTGACACCATCCCCAACCCCAAATATAACTGTTGATAAGTAAGAACTGTGTTTTGCCACAACGTTAAATAAGACTCTTCTTGGGAGTCAACCCAAGTTTATTTTATTACTTTTAATAATATGTTTTGTGAGTGCATGTTGAGATGAAATCAAAAAGATGAAAATATGCATTGGGAGATGCAAGTACCCAATTGGTGATGAACCGAAATGGTCTAGTGGACATTTTCATGTTCACTTTTTGAGCTTTGTAAAATGATACCCTCAACGTCGGCGTAGAGAGACCTATTCGAGGATTCACCAAATAACACTAGGTGAACTACATCGGGTTTGTTGAGTTGAACTTCACGTTTGGTATTTTCGGGCTTCATCGGTGAGCTTAAGATCATTCGATGATTTGATAAACACGTTTAGTAACGTTAGTCATGGAAAATAATATGATATAAAATGGCCAAGCGTCTACTCAAATTTTAAAAAGATGCCTTTTGATCTTTTTGTGCATTTTCACTTCCTAAACTCTCAATTCTTTACCTAAATACTAGTGTGTGTTCAATGTGCGTCGATTTACTTGATTAGAGTGAGTGAATAACTGTGATTCTCAACCCAAACCCTTTCTCCCTCATTGTCGTTATATGTGCTTATCTAAGGTTGGTTCTCAAGATTATTTTTGTTGTCTTTATTTTATACTGATACATATTGATTGTGTTAAGTATTATTATTGATTTTGTGTTGTTATAATCATGAGAGGGTAGCTTAATTTCAGTCGATTGAATGATTCCCATGAACTAAGATAATTGATTTTGTGCCTTAAGCTGCTAAAATTGATTGTGAAGGTTAAAAGTTAAAATTGGGTTATTATAATGAATGGATTTAGATTAAATTTGGATTAGGTGAAGTATTTAGCCCATTTTTTTCCTTTCAACTTGTGTTTTCCCAATTATAGATAGGGTGACGTCTTTCTTGAGGGTAAGTCTTCAATTTGGCAATAATTTTGAAAATTAGGGGAATTTTGAGTACCCTGGTGTAGATTAGCAGATGAGTAACTTGTAAAATTTCTAGTGTTGCATTTTTGTGTTTAATTGTAGAATAGAGTTAGCATTGGGCTGAAATTACCTGTTCAGCGGGTTTGTCTTAGCTCGCCAAGCTGATTAGGTGAATCACTGAGTAAGCCCCAATCACCTTTTGAGTTTGAATTAGTGACTTGGGTGCTGTCACATTCAGGGGGCTTTTCTTAGCTCACCGAAACCAACTCAGCAAATCACCAAGTTAGAGTTGACATCTCCCTTATGTTTGGTCCTAATTTGTTTTGCACTATCACATATATTGGGCTTGTCTAAGAGCACCGAAACCAACTTGACGGATCACCAAGTTGGAGTTAACACCCCTATCGTGCCTGAGTGAAATTTCATTTTGTTTTTTCAATTTCGGCTAGCTTATATGAGCTCGACTTGCCTAACCTGTTAAGCAAATCGCCTTTCCATTCAGTAAGCCTTAGAACATAGTTTTAACTGTGATTTTTTATACTTCTTTTCAACTAAATTTCACCTTATCTTTGTTTTGAAGTGTTCTGCCTTGCAAGACATGGAAAAGTTTAAAGAAAAAAGAGTGATCTCCTTTGATAATGAGCATGAGTCCCCTCCTCTATCTGCTCTAAAAAGGAACATGAGGTAGTAACACAAGAGTCTCCTTAGCAGTAGTAGGCCACTTCGCGTGAGAATGAAACACCTAAGAAAGAGGTGGCAAAGAACAGGACATACATCCCATCTAAGTAGCAGTAAAACCCATCATCACATGCCTCTATAGTGATCCAGGTCATAGATCTAAGAGCCTTTAATAAGCTCAAAGTTTGAGGAAAGATGTTTATAGACAAATGGAGTCATAAGCGACAACCTAGCCATATCGCAAACAATCAAGTTCCATGCTTTTGAGCACTTCACTCGAGCTCGACCCCCATATGTCCCGGCGTGGGTTCGCGAGTTCTATGCCTCCTATGCAATTATGTTTCCCAAGAAGAGAAAGGTCGTTGTAGCAAAATCCTTTGAGTTAGTCGAAGTCCGAGGGAAAAAGGTGCAATGTCATGTAGGTGCCATTAATGATATTTTAGGCACAAAAGGCAACAGGGGAAAAATGTACAAGTTAAGGATGAAGCAAAACGTGGATGCATTACACGTATGGTTGGCACCCTTAATCTCTGACACTACTCCCCCATGAATGGCTAATGGGGAAAGGATTGAAAATATGGACATCAATATCGCCGCTCGGTTTTGATTCGGGCTTATAAGTAGCAATCTCATGTCGTCCCTAAACGAGTCTATCCTCCGGCATCTAAAAGTCATATTGATTTGCAATATTATCAACTAGGAGGATATCCATGATGGTTCCATCATATAGGAAGAGATTCTCATGCAAGCACAGTAAGATCAGGCTTTCCTTCCTTTACCTGTTTTAAACACACAACTTTGTGAGGCAGCCAGAGTGACACTCCAAGAGAGATCTGATGTTCGGGTGACCCCAACCTCATCTAATGACATTAGGAGGATAAAGGCTAACTATCTGAGGGATAATGCGGCCATAAGGAAGCCGTCAACACCTAACAACACACCGGTAGTGTATCACACTACTTTAGAGTCAAAAACTACTCGTCTCGCTCTTTATGTGTTGCCCTCGTCTGTTCCTTCTAGTTCTTCTGCACCATCCACGTCGTCTGCAACTACCCCTGCATCCCGACCTCCATTGACTCAGGACTTGATATGTTAGATAAGAAACTTTGTTCGTTCCTCGGATGCCAGGGTATCCAGATTTGAGAGAGAGAGATATCCAAGATTATTGGTAAGGCGATTGAGGTTACTATGTGACCTGTTAGGGTTGAGGTTGTGAGCTACATGGACACTCTATCTTTGTATGGGGAGATGTTGGACAACCTTACAACTAGAGCTGAGGAGAGAGAGAAGTGTGAGGGCAGTTCTGCCGACTTGACTAATTTTGACTTTAGCCACAGTTTCCAATTACTAAACTTCAAAAATTGAAAATCTTATGCAAAACACGTTTGATCACCTTCGCAACTCACAAAAAACATAATAAAGCTACAGAAAGGAAGAAACCTTATTTCTAGGTATCCCAAACTTTTGACACCTGAATCTGACACTACATCCATAAGCCTACCTAGCTCTGAAGCAACGAGATTCGGCATCAAACTATATCCGATTAGGGTAAGGATTAAAGCCAAGCGCTACCGAAAGTTTGTAATTTTCCTCCTCATTGTTGTGCAATATCTGCAGATGTTTGTTAGTGGGAATCTTCATGAAGGTCAAGTTCCAAGGAAGTTGCTCCCTGGCTTCAACTACATATAGTATTCAAGTCATTCTTAGTAAACCATTTGATACTCATTCACTAACTAGCAATACATTGTTATCTTTTACTCTTAAGTTAAGCTTTATTAGTCATTGCTTTGTTCATTATCAATAACACTAAGCTTTTACAATTGCACTACCAAAATCTAGCATCAGAAACCAATGGCGGAGTCAACATATTGTTAAGGGTTCATCTGAACCCTCTTCGATGGAAAATATTACTATTTCTACATGGTTAAAATTATTTCTGTAGTTATATATAGTAGATGTCGAACCCCCTTATATAGTAGATGTCGAACCCCCTTCGATTAATTCATGTGTTTATTTCTTCAAATTTTGAACCCCTATTGAAAATCATGGCTCAACCACTACTCAGACCTCAAGTTTTTTTTTTTAATTCTCTTACTTTATTATAAAAATTAGTTTATTACGGACTTTTCATTAAGTTTGTTCACATTAATTATTCAAGTTATAAAATCTAAAAGGAAAAATGCATAATTACCCCTAACCTATGTCTGAAATCACAAAGACACACTAATACTATATCAAGGTCTGATACCCTCCCACCCACCCACCCCAACTTATTTTATAAATAATTTTCTACCCCTTTTCGACCTGCGTGACACTATATTCTGGGCTAGCGCATGTTGACAATTTTTTCAAGCTATCTGGTTGATAAAACCATGTAGGCCGAAAAAGTATAGAAAATTATTAATAAAATAAGTTCGGGGGGAGGGGGGTTAACAAGACCTTAGTATAGTATAAGTCTGTCTCTGGAATTTCAGACATAGTTTGGGTGATACTTGTGCATTTTCCCTATCTAAAATTACATATTGTTGGTCATCTCAATTAAGGTGTCCTTGAACCACGTCAACAAATTCAAGCATACCGTTTTTAAGGGTAAACTATTAGGGTCTGTCTGAAAAGTCATCAGGTAGTTGGAACTGGTGTAATTACCAATGTAATAATTATCAGCCTAGTAATTACACTAACTTATTAGTTTGACACTATGTAATTACAAGTGTACGATTTGGTTGTACAAGTGTAATTATAAGTTATATTAAATTTAAAAATAAAAAATATATTTAAAAAATAAGGGGTTTATAAATTAAAAAAAGAGATAAGTGTGAAAAACACACTTAAACTATATCCTTTTTTTTGAGTTTCATACCTAAACTATTGAGAGTGTGAGTTTCATACCTAAACTATCATTTTTTAGTTTGAGAAACGCACATCTCTCTTTTATACCACTCTCATCATGGTGTGTGTAATACATTCTCTATTTTATTTTAAATATTTCCACATCACACTCCACATGGACAAAATATTCAACCTTGACAAAAATTAAATAAATTATTCGTATTAGTTAAAATTTAAAACTAAAATATTATTATCCAAAAAAATAATATAAAATATTTTTCTTACTCCACTCCATGACTTTCTCTCACCTCCCCCACCCCGGCCATTTTTTTTGTTAAATTTCTTTTGTAAAAGTATTTAATTTTCTTACTTCATCTCCTCCTCCCCACCCCACCACTTCAAATACTAATTTAGTACTTTTTTTAAAAAAATAATTCTACCCTCCCCATCTAACCCTCTGTTTTCAATTTTTTTCTCATTTAGTACATATCAAAAATATCTTTTACTTGCCGCCGCAACATTTTTTAAAATTTTTTTATTTACTTATGTTATATTCGTACACTAGTAGAATTTTTTAACAATATATGTATGTGCATATCTAACACAAACGAGAAAAATGTAAAAATAAAAATAAAAATTAGGAACGGAGGGTTAAATACAATGGGATATAATTTTTATTTTTAAGAAATAAGATAATATCAAAGAAAAAAATTAGGGGTGGGGGGA
>NC_028648.1:49070942-49074555 GCF_001406875.1 Solanum pennellii | reverse complement strand
AATATTTTATAAAAAGATTTTGTTACACGAGGAGGTGGTGGAGTGGGGTAAAAAAATAATTTAAATTTTTTTTTTTTTAAAAAAAAATTATTGATAGTAATACCTTAGTTTAATTTTTTTAATTAATATTAATAGTTTATTATTTAATTTTTGAGGTGAAATTTTTTATACATGTGAAATATGATGTGTTATTTTTTCAAATAAAACAGAGAGTGCATTACGCACATCACTAGATTGTGTTTCTTAAACTAAAAAAAAATTGTTTAGTTTGAAACTGACTCTCTCAATAGTTTAGATATGAAACTAAAAAAAAGTTAGTTTAGATGTATTTTTTTTTTTTTTTTGTAGAAATTGGAGTTATCCTCATTGGTAAGGAAAGTAGCAAAAGCAAGACTCACCCACTCTTGGGGCTACACTTTTATGGTTTTTCCTTGAGTGGTCTCTTCATGAGCTACAAATCACCTCATAATTTGTGGTAACCCCACTCTCCCAACCCTCTCTTTTCTACATCAACATTAATAACTATGAGTTTGGCAGCTTTCTATTTTGTATTTTTAGTAAGTGGACCACTTTTTTTCTCACTAACTATAGCTATCCTTCCATACTTGCTTTGCTTCCAATAAGGAGGCACGTATTTAACTTGTACACTACTTTCTTTTTCAACAATCTTGAAAAAGTTGTTGAATTTTCTTTACAGCTGCAAAATATGGTAGTTTATTTGTGAATGTTGTTCACGGGTTTTGTGGATTATATGGATCGGAGTTGAAAAAAAAATTCAAATTTGAAAAATAAAAATAAAAATGGAGTCTTGGAGCTATGTCTCTGGGGGTAAGGGTTTTGTGTCTGAGGAATCTGTTTCTGTTGATGATGGAATAACCCCATGCAGCTGGAGTCAACAAGGAGTAAAAGTGGGTTCTCAAATTAGAGATGCTTTTGGTGGGGAAGATGAGTCTAGTTCCAAGCACTCAAGTTCATCATTTATTGATTTGAAGCTCGGTAGAGGAAGATTTCTGGATGTGAAGAATTTCAGTTTGTCTTCAACTAAGAGAAATAGAGCTGGTGGTTTGACCTCATTTTGCCAAGTTCAAGGTTGTGGAAAGGATTTAACTTCCTGCAAGGACTACCACAAGAGGCATAAAGTATGTGAGATTCACTCAAAGACTGCTAAGGTCATTGTAAATGGCATTGAACAGAGGTTTTGTCAGCAATGTAGCAGGTTAATCTCTTCTTCTCTTTTAAGTCAAAATATTTATGTTCTGTGGCTATTTATAATGGATATAATTATTGGTTCTCAACTTGTAGGTTCCATTTGCTAGCTGAATTTGATGATGGAAAACGCAGCTGCCGCAAACGTCTTGCTGGTCATAATGAGCGGAGAAGGAAGCCTCACACTGGTCTGCACTCTGGCAGAGCAGGAAAGCACTTCCAACCATATTCTGGTAAAAAAAAAAATACATCTTATCTCCCTCTCTCTAGGAAGATGCTTGACTATTAGGATTTTACAGGTTTACCTTGTTGCATTCAATGTCTCAGATGATGCATCCAGTCATAATATCCTGATCAATAGCTTTTCTTACCAGCAATTGCTTCCTAGAATTACATGCTTCTTGTAACGGAAAATGTTGAACTATCTCGATAAGGCATGTTCTTGACATCATAATTATATGCATAATAGTTTGTTGTCTTTTTATGTTTTAAAATAGGTAAAAATGTGAACAAGGTATGAGTAATTATCTATAGGGCTAAGGTGCTTCTATGGATTCCTCTGCATCACTTGTTTAATGCGTAAAGGGAATTGTCATTGAGGTTTGGATCTGAAGGAAAATGGGGAACTAGTAGTGCATAGCTGCATAGAGACCAGGATGCGTCCCTTCAGATATCTGTACTATTATGTATCATTTGTATTTCGTTGATTTGTTTCCCACCTCTTACCATTGGTAATACTTTGGTACTCTTGTGTTTCAAAGGAAAATTTGGTCAACCAGGCTTCAGTGCTTACTTCTGTGACACATTTTGGGGAAAAGTATATGCTGTTTTGGTAACACTCTTTAGGTTCTGCAGGTACGAGGTTTCAAGGTAGCTCCTTTGTGACATCCTCCTTCATTTGCCAGGATATACTTGGCGGCAGTCTTCTTCATCAACCAAAACATGATATGCATGACTGGTATAAGAATGTAAAGGTCGAACATTGTTCTGATTACAGTCCTGAACTCACCATGCCTTTAACAAATAAACACTCGCAACCTAGACCCCTTTTCACTTCATACCATACTGACAAACACTGTCCAGCTCTCCATGATGAAGGAACAACAACTATAACTAGAAGCAAAAATAATGAAAGTAGCAACTCATATCTGAATGACATTGGAGGCTCAGATTTTGTTTCCCGCTCTCTGTTCCACAGCACCTCAATAGGGAGCGAAGTCTTGAATGTTATGGACTCGGACTATCCTTTTCAAGGGATATCAAACTCTGGCTGTGCTCTCTCTCTTCTGTCATCTCAATCACAGGACTCGTCAAATTATTCATCTGTAGTTCCTCCTAGTGCTCACCACCTTATTACACCTCGCAGTTACAACCATTACAACATGACACAGACATCTGAATGTTTCCCAGGAGCTAGCCCAAAGGGTTCAACAAGTACAGTGTCCACTATTTATAATTTATCTGAAGTAATTTCTGCAGAGGGTCAATTGGAACACGTACTAAGAAACAATTGTGGAAGTCTTCAAGGATCAGATTATGTGAACACCAAGAATCTACTTTCTTGTGAAGATGGTACCACTATTGATTTGCTTCAGTTGTCGTCGCAGCTTCATCAAGTGGAGCATCAAAGACATTCCATGAAATGAAGTAGGATGGCGACACTTTTTCCAGCCTCGGAATCACTTGAGCAGGTAACTAAATAATGTGGGTACCACAATGAGACTTCTATTATGTTTCCGAGTGAAGTATGTAAGATTTCCCTTTCCCTAGGTGATAATTTGGAATACCAGTAACTGACTAAATATCAGGTAAACCAGTAAATTGAAGATAGATCATCCTTGCAGTGCCGCTTCTAATGAGGCTAGGTTTAATAGGAGCAAGTTTCTGACTCCTATGCTGAGCAAACAAGGCTGATCAGACTTGTTGCTTATTTACTAAACCTATTTTGGTCATCCGTTGAGTTTCTTAATTTATGTTTGTAGGTATATCAATGATAGTAATACAACATCAAACGTTTCAGAAAATTCTCTCTGGTTCCGGGGCTTCGGAGTTTGCTCATGTGTGAGATAAATTAAAAATAGATTTACCACCTGTTGCCAGTAGTTGCATTATATGGGCATGCCACAAACCTCTATTTAACACCTTGAAGGTCTGGATGAAAAGGACTTGTTTAGGCTCAGCGATGAAGTTTCAGGGCTAATTTTTTCTTGTGAACGTTTATATCCTGCTATTTGTATTGGACATCCCATATATAGGCACATGTTCTTTGTGGCAAGAAGACTTGGTCATAAGAGTTCAACTACTATGCAGCTAGGATTTAATTTTTATTGCAAATTTTTCTTGATTTACTTGTTCCTTTTCTCTTCTCCTCTTATTTTGCGCATAGTTTCTACTTGCGCGGGGGGGG
>NC_028648.1:49061263-49070398 GCF_001406875.1 Solanum pennellii | reverse complement strand
GGGGGGGGGGGGGGGGAGACAGAATGTTCTGATAACAAATTACATGGGCAATAGATCTTCAGGATATGATGTGATTTTAAAGCAATAAATCTTCTTTGCATGAACAACATACTCAATGTAATATCACAACTGGGGTCTGCGGGAGAGTGGGTGTACACAGACCTTATCCCTATCTTTGTAAGGTATGTTGGTATATATCTATGTCTACTAATTGCCATTTGTTCCTTGGGTATTTCATATTACGCAAACTCTCTCCTTGCAAATTAGTACTTCGTATGTCTAAGATCTTCCTCAAAATCTGTCATCTATGTGAAGACCTAGATTAGCTTGCTATAAACATCTCTACCTAATCATGTATTCTAGTTCATCTTACACTCGTCCTCCGTTTGCTACAGTGCTTTTATCAGATTGTAACAGATTTGTTTGATAAAAGTTGATATTTGCAGATACAACTGTATGTATGGACTATAGTTCATATTGAAGTCTCTGCTGACATGCATTTCCAGCTAAGAGAAGTTGAATTTGTAGGAAGGACACGTTAAAAACCTTTACTCCTATTGATTGTTTTTTCTTCATGTGTTGTTGACAACAAGTACTCTCGTTCAATAATGAGTAATGTGTTTCTTTGTTGGGATGAATAGTGAAAATAATCATTTGTTGTTAAGTTAGATTTATTTATGTATATGAGACCATTCACCCATTGTTGTCTACCTTATTATTTTGTCATGGACTAGTTGATCACAATATTTCATAAACAAGCTAGTAAGTAAATGTGTTTATTCATTTCAAACAAACATATGAATGTGTTGTTGGGCCAAAGTAGCCCTAAGATTTGCTTATATAGTGCGATATTGTTTGTTTTGGGTCAAACATGCATGCTTTTCTCAAAAGAATCTTAGACCTTACATGTAGGTTTTTTTGTTTTATTTTTGATGAGGGAATTACTTCACACACCTGAAAATCTCCTCCTTTGAACCAAATTTTACATCTCATCTTCATTTATAGGCTAATTTGGAGATTAATTGTGCACCCACAACATCTTCAGAGTATTTATGGCCAATAGAGTACGTCGCTATTTTGTTGTGTAAGCGCTTTCAAAATTTGTAACAGATATAATTGAACGAAGGACGATGCCTCCACCTACACGCACTGCATTTGCTGATTTCGATTTTTTTGGGAAGGAGAGGAGTGCCTATGCTGATGAGTTCTGCTGTATATATATTGTTGTATCGCTCGATTTCTGCTTAATTGAAATTCGGAATTGGGCTGAGATTAGAACTGATTTGGGCTAAAAAAAAAATGGAGGTTAGGAATTCAATTTACAAAATGGCCATATACATTGCAAACTTGGCCAATTGAATTAAATTTAATTTAGTTGGTGAGTTCATCTAAATATTAAATATGACAGATTAATTAATAAAATTCTTAATTTTAATAAAATAAAATATAAAATAATTAACTTAATTATAAATTAATTAACTCAAAATATAAACTATTGATTTAACACTAGTCTAGAGAGAGCAGTATTTAAGAAGTACGATATACTATAGTCAAACATAGCATTGTAACATGATTTGTTGACTCATTCATTTGATAATATATGAGAAGATAATTTTTTTTTAGTGATCGAGCATAGCATTGTAACTTGCTCATAAAATATTTCAAGACGTGCATCTAAGTAAATTGTTAGCTCACCATTTTATATGTTAGACTAATTGAGAAGCTAATAATTTAGTGGCTCCTTTTCGTGTTTCGACTAAGCAGAAAAACAATATAGATAGCTGGCATGTCTCTAAGTTTTATTTAATAAATGGATCAACACAAATTGCATAAGACAAGTAGTTTGATATGACTAGAAATCAGGCATATCCAACTTGTATTTTTTTCTTCTTTGGTAGGGCTTGGATGTCATGACTAGTAGACAACCATTATAGGAATTGATAATGCTCAATGATGAACAAGCTGGATGGAAGGAATGTTGTGTTGTACTAAATGCTAATAATAATGAAGACGAAGGGATTTACATTTTTTGTTCCGCAAATCTAAATAACGAGGTTGAAGACTTCTCACCACCAGAAGATGAGCCCTAGTGAAGACTTCTCACAACTAGACGATGAGTCCTGATGAAGACTTCTCACCACCAGAAAATGAGATCCGGTGAACGCCGATAAACCAACAACTCAGAAACAACAAAAGAAGAGGATGTTTTCCTCTAAAAAATTCTTAAACTTGAAATGCTCTTTTAGATATCCAAGACCCCTATTTCTCGATGAAGAATTCTATATTTTTTTATTGTCCAAATCCCTCCTTAACAGTGAAGACACCAAGGAGGGGGTAATTAGGTCATATACTTTCACGATTGAACCAAACATAAATTTTTGCTCAACTTTCAAATGAAATGGATAATTATGACATTATGATGGAATCATTGATGCAGTGAACAATACTTACTTATTCAATTTTTAAAAATTCAAAGGGGAAAATCAAGTGCTTGACCAAAATGGATTGATTCAGAACAAAAAAAGGATATTTAAAGAGAGAAGTAAACGAAGATCATGAATTATACACCAGTAAAAATAAAATTTCTTAGGAGACAAATTTAAAATCAAAAAATGTTATTATGACCAGTTAATGTCAAACCATAATACTTGTCATACTGAACGCACTTAAAGATAAACATAAATAGTGTATAGATTATTCATCCTATTTTGAACAAACTAAACTCAAATGAAATAATGAAACAGTGAGAATAGATCAAAACTTCAAAGAAACAGAACATCTCCTCCAAAAACTTTCCATTAACACCATTTTCTTTCTATATTTAAGACATAAAGATTTTAGTGTCAAATCAACATGGAACGAACTACATAAAAATACATTGAACATGAGAATGATATGTATAGATTCTATATTTGGATAACTGATCATGTCATTTAAATATCTTTCTCTATGTGAAGAGCATGAAAATTTAAGATTTCAATTGACGATAAAATAAGTTGTTATTAAAGTGTTGGTGTTGCATAGTCAAATTAGGTTTTTATGAAATTGCCAGCAGCTTGTAGACAAGGTACCAAAAGAGAAAAGTTTGAAAATAAAAATTGTCTCTCTTGAACACAGATTCATCAATATACAAGAAGAAGGGTTTGAAGCAAAGCAAAATTATTGTATGTTTCATTACTAATTCTAATTAAGTAGTAAGAAGAGAGAGCTAACCATCATGAATGATAAACCACATTTCTCATTCCTGCTAGTTGATTTCGAGATTACATATAAATTATTCAATCAATAACCTAAACCCCCAACCCTAAGTCAGAAAAAAATGAAAAAAAAATACATGAATACGAGCAGTGGCACACGAAAATGGATTCACAAAACATAACAGTGTCTCTCCTCATCATTCTCGCCACCGTCATATTCACCATTGTCTTGTTGCAGACCCACAAAAAAAACTTGATTTCTTTTATGGAAGAAGAAGTAAAATTGAGAGGGAAATTAAGAAATTCACTATTTAGAGATTTAAGACCCATATTCATCGCCTTATTGTAGTGCTACTAAGTAATGTTATTAAAGAGAGAATGAGAGAATGGTGGCGAAGAAGAGAAAAGAGTCATTTGGGATGAAAACTAAAATATCAAATAATAAGGTGGAATGATCTAAGAGACCCATGTACTTAACTTTATTTGTCAATTGAACCCTCATACTCATTACTTTGTCAACTAGACCTTTAAATCCATCAGAACACAACATTTTAAGCCCTTTTCTCCTCCGGTTAGTGTGTGTAATCGACATAATTACACGTGGAATTCCACCTATTTTTAGTGCCACGTACGAAATTTACTGCTAAAAAATAAAAAATCAGATATATCTAATTTTTGATTTCTTAAACTTTTCAAATGATCATCTTCTTCATATTTGGTCACAATAGAGCACTAAATTTATAGCCTTTAGATCAAATTCTTCTCGAATTAACTTGTATATTCAACTACAAGTTTACCAATACAAACTCCATGAACCCCAGTCATAATTTTTAATTAATTTTACAATTCAGAAGACTCATGTATTATATTTTTAGATTTTTAAAGCTTATCAATGGAGTTTTAAAATCTTCAATAGTCACTATAATCATTCACATTATCCACATCTCCTAGTTGAAACCATCTAATAAAATAATGATACTAAAATATTTCATACCTAAAAACGAAAATGTTAGAAAAAGTTGAGGCTACTGGTTTGTATGAAAAAAGAAGAGGCAGAGAAGAGTGAATTTTGGGCTGGAGAAAGAAGGATGGGCTGGGTTGTGGTGAGGGTTAGAGGAGAGAGGGTTGGTGGAGAAGAAGAAAGTTGTCGGTGGGTGAAGGAGGGTCGAAGAAGATGGATCATATTTTTAGTTTTGTTAAATTGATTTTTTTAAAAGTAAAATAATATTTTAACTCGCTTTCAAGCGCGTGTAATCACACATATTTCCAACTCACCAGTATTAATGTCACATAAGCTCGGTCAATGTCAGACGGATTTAAAATATTGAGCTTTGATGAGTTTAAAGGTTTGGTTGGTAAAGTGATGAGTAGTAGGGTTCAACTGATAAACAGAGCCAAGTACAAGGGTCTCTCGGGTCATTCTGCCAAACAATAAAAAAAATTAATGATGTGGCGTTCTTTATGGGGTCTAGCGATGACCGACATAAATAAAAGAGTTGTTATTTTATTGACACGTGACATTCTTTTGTAGGGTTCTTATTATGGACCTTCAGAGGATGTGATGTATATTCAAGTTTAAAAATAAAAGAGGTTAGATTTCAAATTAAGACATGGTCAAATCAATATCAATTATGGTCAATTCTCATTAAGAACGTAACCAAATTTACTAAATTAGGCTAGGATTCAAATAAGATTGATTAACAAGCTTTTCAATATAAACGAAATAAAATACAAACCTTAAAAACGAAAACTTTTAGAAGAAGTTGAGGCTACTGGTTTGTATGAAAAAAGAAGAGGCAGAGAATAGTGAATTTTGGGCTGGAGAAAGAAGGATGGGTTGGGTTTTGGTGAGGGTTAGAGGAGAGAGGGTTGGTGGAGAAGAAGAAAGTTGTTGGTGGGTGAAGGATGGTCGAAGAAGATGGATCATATTTTTTTAGTTTTGTTAAATTGATTTTTTAAAGGTAAAATATTGTTTTAACTCGCTTTCAAGCGCGTGTAATCACATATTTTCAACTCACCAGTATTAATGTCACATAAGCTCGGTCAATAGTCAGATGGATTTAAAATATTGAGTTTTGATGAGTTTAAGGGTTTGGTTGGTAAAGTTACGAGTAGTAGAGTTCAATTGACAAACGGAGCCAACTACAATTGTGTCTCAGGTCATTCTGTCAAACAATAATAAAAAAATTGATGATGTGGCGTTCTTTATGGGGTCTAGCGATGATAGACATAAATAAAAGAGTTGTTATTTTATTGACACGTGACATTCTTTTGTAGGGTTCTTATTGTGGACCTTAAGAGGATGTGATGTATATTCAAGGTTTACAATAAAAGAGGTTAGATTTCAAATTAAGACATGATCAGATCAGTTTCAATTATGGTCAATTCTCATCAAGAACGTAACCAAATTTACTAAATTAGGCTAGGATTTAAAGAAAACTGATTAACAAGCTTCTTAATATAAACGAAATAAAATATAAACCTTAAAAACGAAAATTTTAGAAGAAGTTGAGGCTACTGGTTTGTATGAAAAAAAGAAAAGGCAGAGAAGAGTGAATTTTGGGTTGGAGAAATAAGGATGGGCTGGGTTGTTGTGAGGGTTAGAGGAGAGAGGGCTGGTGGAGAAGAAGAAAGTTGAGGGTGGATGAAGGAGGGTCGAAGAAGAAGGATCATATTTTTTAGGACGGAATGGTCTGGTGGACACTTGTACTTGTATGAGTTTGTATTGTGAATCCTTCTACTTAACAATTTATCAACTAAACCCTTAAACTCAATAAAATACCATATATCAAACCCCTCTCACCATTGACCAGGCTTATATGACATTAAAATGGTTGAGTTGGCATTAGAGAGTGGCTACACGTGTGGGAAGGCGAATGAACTACATTTTAAATTTAAAAAATATTTTAAAGTAAAATATTCAATTGAAAAAATTAAAAACTAAAATAATAAATTTTTAAAAAAAATGAACTTTAGAAAAAGTCATCCTCTTCCTTCAACTCCAGCCGCCATCCCTGTTCTTGCCCCCATCCATTTTTTCCTTCTTCTATACACTTCTTATCAACTTTAGCAGGATATTGACACCTCATTGTCATCACATACAAGTTGTTTGTCATTACTGAAGGGAGAAAGCGACGATTTTATGGTGATGCTCTTCGCCTCGTCGGAGTCTACTAATTCAAAGTGGATTAAGAAAGAGGCGACACTGATCATTTTTCACTAGATCGGGAGGCGGCGAGGGGGTTTATTGGTACGGCGGAGAGAACGAAGAAGAGAGACGGCCCATGGTGGCTCGCAGGGGTCGCCGGTTACTAATTTTGTGGAGGTTGGAGAAAGAGGAAAGGAAAATAAAGAGGTTGGCAATGGAGATGGAGACCTGCAGGTCTTGCTGGCAAGAAAAGTGGTGGCGGCGACGACTTCGCCAGTGAATTTAGATGTACAATGTTAAAGAGGTGTGGAGTCCCAAAATTTAATAAATTTAAAATTTATTATTTTATGTTTTATTTAATAAAACTTTGTTTCATAATTTTTAAAAATAAATAATAAAGATAATTATGACATGTAATTAATTTATGTGACATGGATATGACATGTCATCTATTCAAGGCGAGTGAATTACACACACGACGAGAGGGGTTTGAAAATACTCGTTTGATTGAGTTTAAGGGTTTACTTGGTAAATCGTTAAGTAAAAGGGTTTACAACAAAAACACATACAAGTACAAGGGTCTACCAGACCATTTCGCCTATTGATTAGTTTTGTTAAATTGATTTTTTTAAAAGTAAAATATTGTTTTAACTTGCTTTCAAGCGTGTGTAATTGCGCATATTTCCAACTCACCAGTATTAATTTCACATAAGCTCGGTCAATCGTCAGATAGATTTAGAATATTGAGTTTTGATGAATTTAAGGGTTTGCTTGGTAAAGTGATGAGTAGTAGGGTTCAACTGACCAACGGAGCAAAGTACAAGGTTCTCTCAGGTCATTCTGTAAAACAATAATAAAAAAATTGATGATGTGGCGTTCTTTATGGGGTCTAGCGATGATAGACATAAACAAAAGAGTTGTTATTTTATTGACACGTGACATTCTTTTGTAGGATTCTTATTATGGACCTTAAGAGGATGTGATGTATATTCAAGGTTTACAGTAAAAGAGGTAAGATTTCAAATTAAGACATGGTCAGATCAATTTCAATTATGGTCAATTCTCATTAAGAGCGTAATCAAATTTACTAAATTAGGCTAGGATTTAAAGAAGATTGATTAACAAGCTTCTTAATATAAACGAAACAAAATATAAACCTTAAAAACAAAAATTTTAGAAGAAGTTGAGGCTACTGGTTTTTATGAAAAGAGAAGAGGCAGAGAACAGTGAATTTTGGGCTGGAGAAAAGAGGATGGGCTGGGTTGTGGTGAGGGTTAGAGGAGATAGGGCTGGTGGAGAAGAAGAAAGTTGTGGGTGGGTGAAGGAGGGTCGAAGAAGATGGATCATATTTTTTAGTTTTGTTAAGTTGATTTTTTTTTAAAATTAAAATATTATTTTAACTCGCTTTTAAGCGTGTGTAATCACACATATTTCCAACTCATCAGTATTAATGTCACATAAGCTCGGTCAATGGTCAGATGGATTTAAAATATTGAGTTTTGATGAGTTTAAGGGTTTGGTTGGTAAAATGATGAGTAGTAGGGTTCAATTGACAAACGGAGCCAAGTACAAGGGTATCTCAGGTCATTCGGCCAAACAATAATAAAAAATTGATGATGTGGCATTCTTTATGGGGTCTAGCGATGACCGACATAAACAAAAGAGTTGTTATTTTATTGACACGTGACATTCTTTTGTAGGGTTCTTATTATGGACCTTAAGAGGATGTGTTGTATATTCAAGGTTTACAATAAAAGAGGTTGATTTCAAATAAAGACATGGTCAGATCAGTTTCAATTATGGTCAATTCTCATTAAGAACGTAACCAAATTTACGAAATTAGGCTAGGATATAAAGAACATTGATTAACAAGCTTCTTAATCTAAACGAAATAAAATAATTATGAAGTAATTAATTCAAAAATAAATCTATGAATACTAATTTAAGAAAATATTTGAGTGAAACAAAATGTTTTTTAGACGATTTTTGAATATTCATAAAATGTTGTAATTGATAATATACATAATTATATAAAATCATACACATTATTTAAAAATCATAAAAAGTGACAAAACTATTTTAAAATAGCTGGAAAACCATGGTGAATTTTATAAAATCAGTTATTTCAAAGTGTTTGCAATTTAAGAAACTTGATGATTAATCTAGATTGTGGAGGGTCAAATTGGGTGTCGACGATAAGGTACAATTTTCTTTAACTACTTTCAAGCTTCTTGGTTGCCTACTTTTACTTCCAGATTCAAAAACTTTCTTAATAATAAAAAAAGTATTGCTAATGTGCCTTATTAGAATCAAGTTTCACTTCATATCTTAACATAATTATTTGAGATAAGTATTGAAAACACCCCTAAAATTGACCTGAATTATTACTTTAGGTCTTCAACTACTGACAGTCTTAAAAATACTCATCTACTTGATTAGATGAATTTAAAACACACTTTTATGCCACATATGCATATATATGAAATTTTTTTGTTGGCGTGCACACATAGACATATGTAACAAAAAAATATTTGAAGAACATTTAAATAATTAAATGTTAAGAATTTAGCAATTTAAGAAAATAAAAATATTTCTTTCTTTTTTTAAATTTATTTTTTCTTATCACCCCACACCATCCTTTATCCAATAGCCCTAGCCTCACACCTCACTACCCACTCATCCCAAAAATAAAATCTTTTATTTCTTTCGAAGGAGAGAGGGATGAAATAAGAAAAAATATATATATTATCTTAAAAGCAAAAAATGGAGGGGGAGAGGGGAAGAGGGGGG
>NC_028648.1:49050949-49060702 GCF_001406875.1 Solanum pennellii | reverse complement strand
ATTTTTTTTTTTTGGGGGGGGGGGAGGGGTTGCGATACCTAGGCAGGAATGATGTGAGGTAAGAAAAAAATTATTTAATTCTTTAAAAAATCTTGTTCACTAAATTTTAGCATTTAATTATTTTTTGTACTCTATATATCTATGTGAACGCCACATCAATAGAAAATTTCATATATAAGCATACGTGGATGACATATGACAATAAATGATCTTTCTACTTAACCTCTTCGTTAGTACAATGTAAGACTTTCGTTCAAAGGTTAATGTATACAATTTCAATTAATAAATGTATGAAAGGAAAGCTAAAGAGACACTAATAAATGGGGAAAAACTATATAAACGCAATAAATGATTTCATTTCCCTCTAGTTTTGATGTGATCATCTTTATGACTTAAACTAAATCTTCGTTTAGATTATCCAATATTCTCAATGTTAAGGGTCATTAGTTATTTAGCTTAAGAAGGTGCACATGGTATATACACTTTATTACTTTATGACTTAAACTAAATCTTCGTTTAGATTATCCAATATCCTCAAAGTTAAGGGTCATTAGTTATTTAGCTGAAGAAGATACACATGGATACACTTTATTACTTTGTGCTACAACTTAAATGTTTACACGTTGTATTAGTTTAGCATATAGTATTTTAATTTACTCATTCAAATATTCTATTTGAAATTTAGTCAATTGTTTTACTGGTTCTTGATAGTTGTAAATCCCCGCTTTTCCCTTTTGCATTAGTTTTGTATAAAATGATGAGTCCATGCGAAAACTCTCTTTTATTGGCACGAAGTATAGACTATTAGATTAAGGTGTAAACCTATCAATTCATAAAAGGTTTCAATTCGAGTGATAGCCCATATTGGTGAGGTGGAAAAGAGTGAAATCTCATCATTTGTTAGACTAAAAGATTAAATTTCAAAATAAGTGAGCTATTAAAATGAAATAATGAAATAGTGAGAATAGATCAAAAATTAAAAGAAACAAGAAATCCCCTCCAATACTCTTCATTAACACTATTTTCTTTCTATATTTGAGACATAAAGATTTAAGTGTCAAATCAACAAAGGGAACAACATAAAAACACATTGAACATGGGAAATAATATGTATAGATTCTATATTTGGATAACTGATCATGACATTCAAATATCTTTCTCTATGTGAAAAGCATGAAATTTAATTTTTCAATCGACGATAAACTAAGTTGTTAAGGTGTTGGTGTTCTACTGATTCAAAATAGGTTTTTATGAAATTGCCAACAGATAAGGTACCAAAAGAGAAAATTTAGAAAATAAAAATTTTCTCTCTTGAACACAAATTCATCAATAAACAAGAAGAAGGGTTTGAAGCAAAGCAAAATTGTATATTCCATTACTAGTTCTAGGCAGTAACAAGAGAGAGCTAACCATCATGACTAATATAATAAAGTCCCCTTTCCTCAACTGATGATAGCCAGATCTGAGGTCTATTTTCGAAAAACAAGTGATACCTGAAGTTGATCGAAGATATCATCAAGTCTCGAAAGTGGATACTTATTCTTGATAATAACCTTGTTCAACTGACGGTAATCTATACATATTCTAAGAGAACCATTATTCTTTCTCACAAATAAGATCGGAGCGTCCTAAGGTAAGACACTTAGTTGAATACTTTCAACTACTCTTATAACTCTTTCAGCACTTCTGATGTCATTCAATATGGAGGGATAGAGATAGGACGAGTGTCGGAAAGAATATCCACTACTAAAAAAATAGTAAAAAGAAACTTATAAAAGAGACCTCATGTCGTCGAATAGAGACCTCACGAGGTCACCAATAAATTGTCCAATTTTTTTTTAAAAGAGAGACCTCATGAGGTTGCAATTTTATAATTTACTTTTTTTCAAATTTTTAATAAAGGTGGCTTCATGAGATCAATATTATATTATTTATTTTTATTTTATATTTAAAAAATGAGACCTCGTGAAGTCTCTTTACTGCATTTCCAAAAAATAAAATGCTGAATAGAGACCTCGCGAGGTCTCTTTCTTGATGCAAAAAGAGACAGCTTGAGATCTCTTTACTGCATTGGTACAAAATAAAACGTTGAATGGAGACCTCATTTATGAAAATAAGATGCAGAAAAGAGACCTCTGAGGTCTCTTTATTGAAATTTCTGGAAAATAATATGCAAAAAAAAAAAAAGAGTCCTCATAAAGGTCTCTTTTCCTGGAAAAAAACTGGCAGCTAATTGTCATTTCAGCAGCTTTTCATCACCTGCCATATTAATTTAGTACCTCTCTAATTAGCTAAATCAAGCTCAAAGAGCTTCAAACAATCAACTGATGCAATACATTTACTAAATATTCTCTTATCAACTCAATTGCAACTCACCTTTAACGTAATTCGAAATTAAACAAAAATCATAATATCCATAAGTTATATAATAGAATTTCAATGTTATCGTGCATTCACAAAACAAATAACTCCCATAACAAAATTATAAAGTAAAGAACTTAGATTATCTATCACAACTCTAAACTTCACTAATGTGGTAGTGTGTCTGCCGCATGATCATCATCTTCTTCATCACTAGTAGACTCATCTGTCATATTTCTTTGTTGACCATACACTGGATATCGAGTAGGTTGAGATTGAGGGGGTCGGAAAGTGACATCACTGGAACAAGGGGGAATCCCTCCTGAAGCAAGTAAAACATTGAATTGAGACTAAGACCCGCAAACTCTAAGTCCCTCGCCTTTCCCTAGCCCGCGAGTCTTCGACTTGGCTAGATAGCTCAGCAATCTTTTGCTCCATAGCCAAATTTTTCTTCATTCATCATCATAGGAACTATTTAGACCTTCAAACTCAGAAGAAAATTCACGAAAGGTTTGTTGTGGCATTCCATAGGCATACCCATATCTACTCGGCCCACCAATCAAGTCCAACCACACTCTTTCAGCTTTTTCTTGAGTAAGTGGCATACCTCGATTTTCTTCTGGCTGAGTTTGTCGTAGATCCTCCAAAGCTTGAAGATATCGATTATAAATTGAATGATATTAATATTAGAATATAAATTTAGAAAATAATTAACTACTATTTTAAATTAGAGGCTTACATAGGTCACTTCAGCTCGCGGCTCAACCCACACGTCTGGATTTTCAGGATTTTTCTTCTTTCTTACAAAATCATAGTTCTCTCAACAGTTTGTCACAAATGATATTAGTTCTAAATTTGCAGTAACATTCACAACATCTTAAAGCCAAAGTAACAAGTACAACTAACCTAACAGAAAGCACATCCATTTTTATAACGAATTTATAACTAACCAGAAGAGTCGACTGCAAGGCTGGTAGTAAGAGTTGCCTGGATCTGCCAAAAAGAAACAAACAATGGCATCGTTAAAGATGATTCACCCTAAAACTCATTGATTCATTCAATTTAACAAACCCAATTTCGTTGTTATTTGTTGAAAACCAGTAGAGTTGGTGCTGGATTTGGGATGGGATTGTTTTGCACACATTTTTGATTAGCTAAAGTTCAGAATTTCAGGGACAGTGCTCTGATGCAGTTTCAAAATTCTTGGTTGTTGCAATGACTATTCATCAAATCATTAATTCACCAAATATATATATAAAAAAAAGGTTTACTCATAATCATACTACTAATATAATGAAGCTATGTATCCAACTTTGTCACCTTATTCTTCTTTTTAGGCTATTAATTCTTTACTTGTGACGGAGACAGATCTTCGTCAAAACGCCTAGCAATAAATGTAAAGCTATACCCGTTGTTGGATCTCACTCGGTATGTTGTTGAAGAGGGAAGAGTGCTGATAATAATGATTAAAATAACAAATCAAATGCAATATGATAAAATAAGGCTACTTTTCAATTGCTAATGCAACAAAAATGAAGCCATTTTACAGCAGCACTGGACATTCTCATTTTCTCATATAAGAGATAAAATAAGACAGCACGCTATAATCTAAATCCTGCTGAATTTCTAAGTTTACCGACTTCCACAACTGAGATAATCCAACGTTTCGAAACCATAGCTCCTACTAACAACTGATGTAACATTTAGGGACATCCCAAAAGGCTAAAATGACACCCTTTTTTTTCAACATCTTAAATTTCAGCCTTATAATTGACAAAATGATAATATCAGACACAGAGCCAGCAAATTGCTATAAACAACTACTTGTCCTATAAAAGACTCAAAACCAAGTTCTGCATAAATCTATAAATTGTTAACTCAATATAAAGTGAAAATTTATCAAGCCAAGAATTGATAAATACAAACAAACATCAATATCTAAATGCAACAAAGAAATAACCACAGAACTAGTGTTTGTCCATAGATTTGAATTAATAAAAAAATCAAATTTATCTTCAAAATTTCACCCCCACTAACAAAAGATCAAATTTTTTTCAAGAAAACTACATGCCCAAATACAACTTTAAATTTTAAAAATCACAAATACAACCAAACAAGATCTTTAGTTTACTAGAAGAGGGATTTTTTTGTAAACAGAGAAAAAAAGAAAAGGGGGTGGGGAAGAGGAAGATGAAGAGAAAGAGAGTTTACTGTGAGTTTTTCCAGGTTCACCTTTATTTCAAGAGAAAGAAATAGACACAGAGGATTGAAGCGACGACGAAATCTTGGGCTTCAAACCGAGCGAGTTTCGATGGTGAAAATGAAAACTTCAACTGATGGTGAAAACTGAAGCTTCAAACCGAGCGATATCGAGTCTACACTTTGTGGAAGACGACTTAGGTTTTTTTTTAGCTTCTAGCGGGAAGGAGATGAAATAAATTAAAAAGCCTCTTATTTTAATTTAATAAAATTAGAGACCTCACGAGATCTCTATTATAAATTATTAGTTAAAAAGTTTGACTTATAAAAGGAATATTATTTGACAAATTTGACTGATAAAAGGAATATTATTTAACAAATTTGACTAATAAAAGGAGACCTCACAAGGTATCTAAACTAAAATAATATTTTTTAAATTAACAAATAGTGACCTCATGAGGTCACATACTTTATGGGAATCATACTATAAAACTAAAGAATTAAAATAAGTCATTTGTAAAAAAAATTCATGAAATTGACCTCACCAGGGCTCCCTGTTAAAAAAAAATTATTGATACAAATAACGACCTCATGACGTCTCTTTTTAGCGACCTATTTTTGAGGTCTCCTTTTGCCCTTTTTTTAGTAGTGATCTATATCAAAGTATGTTCATCTCTTAGGAGGGACTCCAGGAAAATCGTCTAGAAAGACCTCTGGAAACTCTCTTCCTACTGGAACTGACTGAATAGAAGGTGTTTTAACACTAGAGTCGTTAACTCGGACTAAGTGATAGACACAACCCTTGCAAACTAACTTTCTCGCCTTAAGGTAAGAAATAAAACAACCCTTAGGCACTGTTGAATTGCTATTCCACTCTATAACTGGCTCATTAGGAAACTCATACTTAATAACTCAAGTTCTACGATCAATTGAGGCATAATAGACATGAAGTCAATCCATACCTAGAATGACATCAAAATCTATCATGTCTAACTCAACTAAATCAGTCGAGGTGCTCTTGTGATTGACAGAAATGGTACAATCACGATAAACTCTCTCATCTAGAATAGACTCACCAACAGGTGTAGAAACACTGAAGGACTCAAAAAGTTGCTTAGGAAGAATATCATAATTCATGGCAATGTAAGGATTCACAAAATATAGACTCACTCCTAGATCTAGCAAATCATAAACATCAAAAGTAAAGACTTTGATCATACTAGTGACAACATCTTGAGAATTCTCTTGCTAGCATAAAGGCGGTTCGCTCCTCCGCCTATCCCTGAAATAGCTCCTCTAGGTGCAGCTCTGTCTGGTGGATCAACTAAAGAAGATTGAGCTCTACTGTACCTATTCCCATTACCTTGCTCCCTCTTAGGGCACTTTTTCATAAAGTGATCCTATTGACCACATTGAAACAACTAGTTGAGCCATCATGACAAGTACCTAGGTGGTTCTTACCACACTTAGCACATGTAAGAGCCTAAATACCTCCGTGTGTCACACTACCTTGAGCGATTGTGCAGGTCTAGCTTTGAAATTCTGTGAAATCTGACTATTGTACTCACATTTGTTCCACGGTGCAGGTGAACTAGCAGATGATGGAGTAAGTCCTTTTGCTTTTGTTGAAACTATGAACAATTGGCATTAATCTTTTGCTGCTTGGACTCATTCCCTGACATCTTAGATTTCTTATTTCTGAACTTTTTCCTATCCCTCAACTTATCCTTTTCAACCTCCTGCACATGAATCATCAACATCTTTATGCCTATATCTTCTATCAAAATAGATGTTTTTCCTTCCTAACTTGAAAGATGAGCCAACCCAAGAACGGACAAACTCATCTTGCTCTTTATGTCAACAACCATCTCCCGAGCAAAGTGAAAAAGTTGGGTTAACTTCAGACTATACTCATGAACACTGATCGATTCCTACTTGAGAGAGAGGAATTACCGTACCTTTGCTTGTCTTAGTTTCTGGGGAAATAAACACCCTAAGAAAGCATTCTCGATCACAACCAAAATTAACATCGGTGCACCCTCAGCTCTACCTTTCTTACATTGGTCAAACCAGATTATAGCGACACTCTTCAGTTGATATGCATCTAGTTCTACTCTCTCAACATCAGCAACACACATAACCTCAAACACTTTATGTAGTTCCTCTACAAAGTTTTTTGGATCCTGAGTGACACTTGAATCAATGAAGCTTGGAGAATTCATCCTTAAGAGCTCAAGGATCTTAGAAGTATAAGTCATTTCCTATCGATTCTCTGTCCAACTTGATTGGTCACAACCTAACTCAACATCGGATAGCTTCACGGAACTCATCATTGGTGACCCTTCCTTGGAGTTGCACTTCAGGTGCATTAGGTACCCCTTGTTCCTCAACATTTCTCTTAGTAGGACGACCTCGAACAACTTTTTCTGGAGGAATAATATGAAAGATACGTGCAAGCACAAGTTAAGCAGAAACATTCATAGAGATAAACTCTATCACACGAAATGAGTATGAAAAAAGTGAGATAGTTTCTAAATATTGCAGTCTCCTAATTATATATGTGGCGCGGTTCATACCGATAACTAGGACTCTATATACACGACTTTATAGACACCCTAGGACTCTTGAAATTTTTGCTTTGATACCAAGTTTGTCATGTCTGAGCCTACACCCTGGGCGGGACTGATACTCGAGCACTATTGTTGGCCCTAAGCGAGCCCTTGCCTTGGCTTTCTACTCAGTGAAAGACTTTACTAAACAAAGATAAGTTCATGTAATAAGTTAGGATGTATAAAGAAACATTCACTAGCCAAAATGGCAAATGAAGGCTCATAGAAAAACAACTTAAATGAAGTACTCATGAACAAACAATAATTAACTGGCTATGGAGCCTCTAATAACTACAATGGAAATTGGGACAAGACTCCCGATCATCCTAACAACAAAGTTGAAGTGATAAAGTAATAACAAAGAGGATCCTTCAGAAAGTAATAAAACTTTGCAAACGACTTTGAGATGCTCAACTGGATCAACAAGGAGTTGGATGTTGATCCTGGTTACCTGTATCTGCATCATAAAATGATGCAGGACAAATGACATCAATACATTGAATGTACGACATGTAACGAAAACTAAACATGACATAATTTTGAACTGTGTTATGAAGAAACACTTACCTCACTTTAGTAAACTCATGGATACTCAATTTAATGTAGAAATAAACAACAATTAAGATGTAGTTTATATAAAGCATTGAGACACTATTCTCTAATCGACAACCATCAATATGAGCTATGTAATGATACAACATCTCGCCACGCTGCCAGAACTATCCTATAACTTGTCGGGATATAGAACGCCTTAACTAAGTGGATCCACTAGTCTATGCTAAAAAGCATTAAGGAATCATCTAAAAAGTATGACCCTTTCTACCCACGTTGGCTATATGGTTTATGGAGACTTGAGTAATTATGACTCCGTCTCCATATCGGTGCTCAGTACTACTTTCAAAATACTCAACTCATATGCTAAAACATAACTCTTTCCATGAGGCTTGAGATTATCACTAAAAACGTATCTCTTAAAAGAGATGGAACTCAAAACTACTCATGAAAACTCATTTGGAAATCATTGTTTCCTTTCATCCTAAATGTGAAAATAATTAGTCTTAAGGAATACATAGTCCCCATATAACATTTTATATGACATGAACTGGGCTCTACTCTTTCTCAATGCTTAAGTTTTAAAACAAGTTTAAAAGATTTGTAAAAGACTTCTTAAAATGACTCGAAGAACCCTCAAGACTTGATTCTCAACTCTACTTTGAATTTGATTTATGAATTCAAGGTTGTGATTTGTGATAGGAAATATCTCATGATGTTTAGGAGTGTTTTTATATAGTTAAACATGAGAAACGATCAAAAAATCATTGTCTGAAAGCAAGTCCGCGATGTAGAGATGCACTTTAATATTTGGTCACAAAAAAATTTTTGAGCCAGAAGGGTCCGACACCTCTCTGTGACACGGAAAGAAAATTTCCAATTCTTGAGGAATAGGTCCACGTCCACGACGCAGACTTGGTACACAGATTTTCCAACTTTTTCCTTCTTTGTTTTCTAACCCCAATTCGCCAAAACTCAATTCTTTTTCTCAAATCGTCTTTAGATTCAGATATCCATTACATGAACAGAAGAACCTATTCATAAATGATTCTAAAATCAAAATGATTTCTCAAGAACTAAGCAATTCCAACATAACTCAAGAACGAAAGTCAATATTCAAGAACACAATTCAAAATCATCAACTTTCAACTTTCTATAATGATTTTCGCTGAAATAAACATGATTGGTATGTGGGGGAATGAACCCAATGCTATGAAAGTCTCACGTACCTCTTTAGGGATCAACCCTTGGCGAAATGACTTTGATTCCGCAAGAAATCTCCACGAACGCTTTGACTTTTCTCCTTTTTTCTCTTATCTCAAATCCCTAGCGTAATTCTTAATTACGCAAACTGAACTAACTCTGTTTACACCCCAAATAAATTTCCAAAAATTGGAATAAATTAATTGGATAATGAAAATACCAAAATACCCCTTTAAAATCTGGTTAACTTTCCTTATCCAGACAACCTGACTTCAAACGGGCATATCTCTTCATACGAACTAAAAAATTAGCAAACTCGGTGGTGTTGAAAAGATAATTAAAAGGTATTTCATTTAATATCTTGTATCCTACCTAACTCATCTTCTACCAGGAGTCATGGTCGTTGAAATTTACTCAAAACTCATACTTAACATACTTGTCAAATTTTAGATTTTTGTTCTTTCCAAAAATGGTTCTTCCTAATTCTAACTCTTTCGAATAGCGGGGTGTTACATTTATTACTTTAATGAAAGTAAATATTTAATTTCTTTTTATTTAATTTTTTTATTAAAATAAATAATCCGCATATCGATATATTTGATCATTTTCACAAGTATTGTTTTTAAAAAGATAATTGAAGGCCAACTTCAAATTTTCATTTTGATGATCAACTATTTTCAATTAATTTTCTTATAAAAATTATTGGAGATGCTTCTGTTTGTTCTTTGTTTGAAATTTATTATGAAAATGAAGTTCAAGATGAAGTATATATATACACTCAAATATACTCCTATCGCTACAAAGTGGTTTATATATATACATATATATA
>NC_028648.1:49012588-49050302 GCF_001406875.1 Solanum pennellii | reverse complement strand
TGACCCATATATATATATATATATATATATATATATATATATTAATCTAACACAACTAAAAAAATAATTTTAAATATATACTTTTGAGTTTTAATTTTGAAAAAATTCATGTATGGTTTTGATTATCATTATTTGAGTTTCTTTTTCATATTTCATTCTATATCGTAAAAATAATTGAACTAAGAAACAAATATGTGTGAATGGAAAAAAAAATTAAACTATTTTTTTGCAGCTTTATTGTAATTTAAAGAGATAAGTTTCAAAAACACAACCAAACTATATCTTTTTTTGGGTTTCATACCTGAACTATAATTTTTCAGTTTGAGAAACACGCTCTTTCTTTTATACCAATCTTATCATGGTGTGTAATACACTCTCTCTTTTATTTTAAAAAACATTGTCACATCACACTCTATATGGACAAAACATTCAACCTTGACAAAAGTTAAATAAATTATTAGTATTATTTAGAATTAAAAATTAAAAATTTATTATCCAAGAAAACAATATTTATTTTATAAAGTAAAATGCAAAATATTTTTCTTATCCCACTCCATCACTTCCTCTCACCCCGACCATTTTTTAAAGTTTTTTGTTGTTTAAATTTTTTTTTATAAAATAATTCATTTTTTTGACTTCATCTCCCCCCCCCCCCTCCGGAAGATTAATCTAGATATAATTTTTTCTCATTTTGTGTTAGATATATACATATCGAAATTATTTTTTACTTGTGGCCGCAAAACTTTTTTTAATTTGTTAATTATTTATGTTATATTCAGTACACTAATAAAAATTTTAAAAAATATGTATATGTACATATCTAGCAAAAAATGAGAAAAATATTTTAAAAAAATTAGGAACGAAGCGTTACCTAGAATGGGGGTAGAATTTTTGTCAAAAAAAAAATAATATCAATTTTTTTGAGTGTGTGTGTGTGGGGGNAAAAATAATTTAACTTTTTTTTTTTTAAAGAATTTTTTTCATGGATAGTAACACATGACATTCCATATGGATAAAATATTTCACCTTGACACTTATCTCTGATTTAAAACTAATTTTTGCGGCTATGTTGTAAATTCACTTCTGTACTTGTAAAAATATATGGAAATTACTGAAAAATTTGACCATAAAAATAGTAAATTCATATTAGCTGTTAAATAGTTAAAAAATGCCACGATCCAACATGCCATTAGAGGCACCCACACTAAATTTTCGGTGGGAGATCATAATCAAGTATCTACTAACTTGAAATCGACTAAACAATTAGAAGTAACAATTTTCAATGACTAAAACTCATTACTAGTAAGCATTTGCGAAAATAATCCCCTTGAAAGTAAGTGGTGCACCAAAACATTTATGTAATCTAGTATACAGTGATGCAGCCACAAAAACATAAGAAGTCTAAGTCCAAAAAATGGAGTACAACAAAAAGATCATGATAGTCCGGAAGAAGCCATTCACCCCTGTTGCGGAAGCCGAATATATAGAGAGTGATGGAATCACAACTACTATATCTAATGGTAGCTAATATAGTAAATGAGACAACAACAAAAAGAACACTAGGAATTATCCTTAGTATGAATTTTCTGCATTGTGACTCCACCATCTTCTATGATGTCTCGTATGAAATGATATTGGACGTCAATGTGCTTCGTCTTTGAATGATAAACTTCGTTCTTTGCTAATTGAATAGAACTCTGACTATCACAAAATATTGTGATTCTGTCTTTTTCAATACCAATCTCTCTAAGCAATCCTTGAATCCAAATTGCTTCCTTTGCAGCCTCTGTAATTGTCATGTACTCTGCCTCAGTGGTAGACAAAGCAACTATTGACTGCAAAGTAGACTTCCAACTAATTGGTTCATTTGCAATAGTGAAAACATAACCAGTAATTGATGTCGTTTGTCCAAATCACCTACATAATCTGAGTCACAATATACAACAAGATATTGACTATCTTTCTGCTCGAAAACCAAATCAACATCTAAAGTGTTATAAATGTACCATAGAATCCATTTTACAGCCTGCCAATGATCCTTTCCAGAATTGTGCATGTACGTGCTTACAACTCCAACATCGTGTGAAATATCTGGCCTTGTGAAAACCATTGCATACATCAAGCTATCAATAACATTCGCGTATGGTACTCTTGACATATATTCTCGTTCAGCTTCATTCTTAGGTAACATAGCATCACTAAGCTTAAAATGAGGAGCAAACGGAGTGCTAACCGGCTTCATTTTTTCATTCATAACGAATCGGTTTAGTACTCTCTTCAAATATTCTTTCTGAGATAAATAGAATTTCTTTGAATGTCTATCTCTTTTTATCTCCATGCCAAGAATCTTCTTTGTCTCACCCAAATCCTTCAACTCAAACTCCTTTCTTAGTTGAATCTTTAGCTTCTCAATTTCCTCTTGACTTTTAGAAGCTATCAACATATCATCAACATATAGGAGAAGATACATAAAGGAATTATCTTCAAGCTTGAGCAAATACCCACAATGATCGTATTTGCTTTTTATGTACTATTGCTGCAACATAAACTTGTCAAATCGTTTGTACCATTGTCTAAAAGATTGTTTCAATCCGTACAAAGATTTTTCAAGTTTGCACACCATATTTTCTTTTCCATCAACTTTGAATCCTTATGGCTGAGTCATGTAGATTTTCCCTTTAAAGTCTCCATGTAAAAATGCAGTTTTTACATTCAACTGAACTAGTTCCAAAATTAACTGTGCTACCAAAGCCAACAAAACTCTAATAGGGGAGTATTTCACAACTGGAGAAAACACCTCATTATAATCAATTCCCTCCTTTTGAGCATATCCTTTGGCCACCAATCTTGCTTTGTAGGGAACATCTTCTTGGTTAGGAAATCCTTCTTTCTTTGCAAATACCCATTTGCATCCAATTGTTTTCTTACCCTCCGGAAGATTGACCAATCTCCATGTATGATTCTGATGAAGGCACTGCATTTCTTCATCCATGACAATCCTTCACTTATCTTCTTCTAAACTTTGGACTGCGTTTTTATAAGTGGTAGGAATGTCATCAGCTACAATTGAGTCCGCACAAGCCACCATATCTATGAGTCGAGCAGGTTTTCTTATTGTCCTTTTTGGCTTTCCGATTGCTATTGATTCAAGTTATGGTTGAGGTTCTTGAGATGGAACCTCCTCTTCGACTGACTCTCCTTCAAGAGGAAAATCTTCTATTGTTTCCTCGTTTGATCCCTGAGTTGGGAAAATTATCTTTCCCTCAAACTCCACCTGCTTTGAAGCACTATCAATTTGTTTGACTTCTTCAACTATTACCTTATTTTTCAAGGTAGATTCATCAAAGGTAACATCCCTGTTGAAAATGAATTTTCTTGTCTCTAGACACCATAAACGGTATCCTTTGACTCCAGAAGTAATTCCCATAAATAAAGCTTTCTTTGTTCTTGGGTCCAATTTTGACTCTTTTACATGATAATATGCAATTGAGTCAAATACATATAAAGAACCATAATCTTCAGCAGGTTTTCCATACCATTTTTCAAATGGTGTCATCCCACCAATAGCAGTAGATGGTAGACGATTAATGAGGTGGCACGCATATGTTATTGCCTCAGCCCAAAATTCTTTGCCCAAGCCAGCATTGGACAACATACACCGAACTTTCTCCAGCAATGTTCGATTCATGCGTTCCGCCAATTCATTATGTTGTGGTGTATTTCTGACAGTGAAATGTCTGACGATGCCATTTTCCTCACAAATTTTCTGGAAAAAAATCATTTTGTATTCGCCATCATTGTCTGTGCAAAGACACTTGATCTTTCTGCAACTTTGAGTTTCTATCATCGCCTTCCATTTGAGAAAAATTCCCAATACTTCATATGTTGTTTTCATCGTATACACCCACAATCTTCGACAAAAGTCATCAACAAAGGTTACAAAATAGTGTTTCCCACCTAATGAAGGTGTTTTGGAAGCACCCCAAACATATAAATGAACATAATCCAAAATACATTTAGTATTATGGATAATTGTTCCAAATTTAACCCTTGTTAGCTTTCCTTTGATACAATGCTCACAAAACTCCAAGTTGCAAGTTTTTACTCCTTTTAGCGATCCTTGATCTCATAAAGTTTTCAATGATTTTCCTCCAGCATGTCCCAAGAGCATATGCCACATCTTGATCATTCTGCCTCCTTCTCGTCATTGGATGTTGTTGCCGCTGTTCCATTATCTGTACTACCTTGATAGTGGTACATATTATTATTTCTTCGAATTGCCTTCATTACCACAAGTGCACCAGAGCATATTCTCATCACGCCATTATCTGTAATGACTTTGAACCCCTTTGACTCTAGGGCTCCAACAGAAATGAGATTTTTCTTCAAATCTGGTACATATCAAACATCTTTTAATGTTCTACTTAATCCATCATGGTTCCTTAATCGGATTGAACCAACACCATATGCGGTAAGAGGATTATTGTTTGCGGTGTGTATAACTCCACATTCTCCTTCTTGTAAATCAACAAACCAGTCCCGATTGGGACACATATGATAGCTACAAGCTGAGTCCATCAACCATACATCAAATGATCTCGATGGATCTGTCGTAACTAGTGAATAATCGGAGTCATCACAATCAGCCACATTTGAATCCATGACAGTCTTCCCATTATTTGGTTTGACTTTGCTATTCAACTTTGGGCAGTCTTTCTTCCAGTGCCCTTTTTCTTGGCAGGCACATTCATTTTTGCTGAGTCTGGATCTTGACTTGGATCACCCTTTCTTCGTTCTCATATGATTTTGAGAACGACCTCTCGCAATCAATGCTTCTGCTTCTCCACCTTTTTGTTTTTCTCTCTTTCTTTGTTCATAACTATATAAGGCAGAACAAACTTCTTTGATAGATACTTCATCATTCCCATGCAGTAGAGCCGTTTCAAGATGCTCAAACTCATCGGGAAGTGAACTTAACAACATTAAGGTCATATCTCCATCCGTAAAAGTCACATCCATATTTCGCAAATCTGTCGCCAACTTATTAAAGCTGGTGATATGATAATTCATTGTGCTACCGGAACATAAGTGAAGCGTAACAGTCTTCTTTTCATGTAAAGTTTATTTTGACTGTTTTTCTTCAAGAATTTATTCTCCAATGAATTCCATAATTTATTTGCAGATGTTTCCATCGTATATGGATACTTGTTCTCTTGCAAGGTAAGATCGAATGGTACCGCAAGCAAACAAGGTTGATAATTTTCCAATCTTCTTTCTCCTACACCGTCTGGTTTTTTTTCTTCAATGGCAATATCCCTTGTTGAAAAATAATATCAAGGACCTCGCCTTGCCACATTCCAAAATTTCCTGACCCGTCAAAAATTTTCAACTGAAAATTTCACATTTGACACAATTCTTGTCATAAGCGAAGATGCCAATGATGACGTATTATTGACTCTCGATGTGGAATCATCATTTTTCTTGTCTCCCATTGTACTACAAATACTATTTACTTGCTAACAATGCAAAGACCAAAGTAAATTTTTTTCTGATGTGGAAGTTCAGACTATGCTGCAACCACAGAGCATACTCGATAATACATTGGCTCTGATACCAATTGTTGCGGAAGCCGAATATATAGAGAGTGATGGAATCACAACTACTATATCTAAAGGTAGCTAATAAATAGTAAATGAGACAACAACAAAAAGAACACCAGGAATTAACGATGTTTGGCAAACTTTTGTTTTCTTTTGCCTACTCCTCGGACACAACCAACCAATATTTATTTCACTCCAAAAGAGTACAAGTGAAATAGTACAAGAGAGAAAGAAGAACAAATGCCTTAGGAGATGAGAAGGCAAGTGAGAGGTGTATTACAAATGAATTAGGAGCTACCTATTTATAGGAGTGAATTCTTCCTATTGATGTCATCGATGACATCACAATATGTCAAAATGTCAAGATTTTTTATTGTGAAACCAATTTATTGTTCACCTAAATTTCACCTATAAAAGGTGATATCTTTGACTTTTCTACCAATGAAGAATTATCCTCCTAACTACCATGTGTTCTCATTAATCCATTTTTGAATCTTGTCAAATTTAACAACTCCTTGAATTCAAAAGGTTTTGCATTCACAATTGAGGTCGTACCAGCCGCTGGAATATATCATGTACTCAAAAAAGAAAAAGTAAGTTTAGTATCAGTGTATAAAGTCAACAGTGTAGTGATAGGATCATTGATCAGCTCTAATCATATGAAATATGAACAGATAACCACAATTTAATAAAACCAGGCAGCATGAATTTATATCAGAAACATAAATAAGAAATATGACCACACCTCCTCCTAACTTAAAATAACAACAAATATGCTCAAAACCTTTGCAATAAAAGCAACATGGTTCACTGATGGAATCGACACACAAACAATCACATATAGTAGGTATGATACCTGGTCCAATCAATTTAGAATATGTACTAGTCGTGATACCCAAGCCAATTGCTAGATATTTCGTACCAGATATGGTACCCGAGCCGATCGATAATATGTATCAAGCGTGGTATCTAAGCCAACCAAGAGATATCTTATGCCCATCCAACCAAAAATATATATCAACCGTGGTACCCTAACCAACCAACAGCCACACACAATCATAATTAATACAATCACACTTGCAAACACAAGAAAATAGAACATGTTCATCGCATGAAAGTGACAACAAGACATCGCTTCGATTTCATCCTTTTTATCTCCCTAACAACATATTGCACAATAAATGCTACTAAAACAGTCAACATACACATATAACGTAAACGGAAAACAAACTAAATCATCACTTACCTCAAATTGAGTTTGAAATGTTCTATTGAACCTTAGTTTTACTCGTTGATATGATGCCTAGCTTGTTCTTGATCTATAAACAATTTATATAACACATAAGCATACACAATTGGACTAAATACACTTGGATTATATTTCAATCCCAAAAACGCTATCCAGTTTCATATTAATTCCATCCAAATCGGTAGTTTTCCACTATTAAGTCAAGCCAAACCTTCCTCACTATCATTCATTCTAAGCTATTGTATCAAATAAAAAAGTTAGGGGATTAATTTATTTACCTTTATGGATGATTTTGATGAAAAACAAGTAAAAATGTTCTATGTCACTTCTGCACTTCCCCATAATGTTCTTGAATGGTAATGAGTTTGTTTTGGGAATTTTTTTTTTGTTTTGTGTGACTTACCATGCCATAGAGGCCCAATCTCGCTATAGCAGCCGTGTTTTGGGGAGATCTTCCGTTATAGCGGGAATTTATTTGACCACTGTAGAGGTGTGCATGAGGCAGAAACTCTAAAATCCTCTAAAAAATTTCATTTCGCAACACACCTTCAAACCTCGACATTCCAAACTAACCCTTTTATGTCAAGTTTGATATCGGAAGTTCTATTCATCGACATTCACTTCGGCAAAGTCTTATAAACTCCTTAATGTCTTAGCAATAAGGAAAATAACTTCTACTTAGACGTTTCACTTAATCCTTTCTATTCATGGCCCTAAACCTCATTTTGCATTAGATTTCATCAAAGCTTAGCCTAGCTTGAATTTTCAACGCATTAACCCAAAATATTTCTCGCCCAATTTCTTTTTACAATTATGTCACTCATAACGATCGGAGGGGTCATTACAATAAAAAATATATGCGTGTGAAGAATCAAATATATCCATGCATGAATTCTTTTTAGTAAAAAAAATTAAAATTGATTTACAAATAAGTGTTCACTTTCGTCGGAGGAAAATGGTATATGCAAGTCATTTATATAACAATAGATTTATATATAAGTCAATTTTATAAAAAGAAATATATCAATTTTAAATAACAAAATTGAGGGATATATCAATCACTTTTTTCTTTTGAAAACAAATTTGGAGCACTTATTCAAATTTGAATCCAACTCAAAGTTGAATTTGAAAAATTTATAACAAAATATTAATTTTAAAATAAATGAAAAAGTATATCATGATTCTCTTTTAATTTATTATGTCCAAAACTAGTTTTCCCCTTTCATGAAAAGTTGTGATTTTTATGAAAAATTGTAACTTTAATAAAACGTTGTGATTTTTATGAAAGGTTGTGACTTTATGAAAGGTTGTGACGTTTACGAAAGGTTATAACCTTTTCGAAGGGTTGTGACTTTTTAAAAGAGTTGCTACCTTTTCAATAGGTTATAATAAACAGTTATTCACATTACCCTTTGTTGTTTATAAATAGAGGAATTTCCTCTCATTATAAAGCAACAAAAATGCTGAATTTCTTCTTCTTCTAAACAATTAAATATTCGTGTACTTTGTTCTTGTAGAGTGACTTACTGAGACAATTGTTTTTGTATCAATACATTTGTGAAGAAAATCGTCCCATTGTGAGAGGATTTAATTCTTTAAACCTTAGGTACTAGTTAAGAATTATTTTTCATTAGAAGATACTGTGCATCCAGTGAACATGATATTTTTCCTTTCTATTTATTCATTTTTTACATATCCTGATTTTTTTATACAGTCATTAATTCATGCTTATGATATTTATATGTTTTAAATTCTATTGTTTATGTTTCTGCAAAGTTATTTAACATGTGCACATATAATAAGTAAGTATATTCAATGTGCATAAATAATTATTATACTCAGTTTTAAGAATTTATGTTTTGATATTCTATATAAATTCTATAACTTAAAGGTACTATATATAGACTTACATATTATCTATTTTTATATATATATATGAAGTTTCCCACTTATCGGTAAGTGTAATTTCTTTTATTTTTTTAATCTGTTAACAAATTTTAAATTTTTCCATGAGACATAACAATTGTATAATTTAAATGTGTTCTTTTTCTTACGAAATGTCATTGTATATATATTATTATGTTCTTTATTTTCATTTTAATATTGATTAAAAAACTAATAATTTATTATTTCATCAATAATTCATTTATTAGAAGTTCTTGAGTTATGTGATAATGATGAATAATCAAATTTATGTCAAAATACTATTAATATTTTGTTTTTTTCTATAATTTTTAGTGTATGAATATTAAAATATTAATAAAGGATTATTTGCAGGTCAATAAGAAAAAGACAGCTCGTAAGGGAAGCATGGACACGTTGGTAATTAAACACTGGCGATTGTACTTTTACGTTGATATTCGTATCCAAAAGGTAATACGATGTATCAATGTGAAACATTAATTTACCCAAAACCACAAAAAGGACCTATACTTATTACATATAGGGTAACTCCATGTACACCTATATATATATATAATAATAATAAATAATATACATTCATAAATAATTGCATATATATGTAGAGACACACTTTTTAAGGTGTATAAAAATATAACTTTTTAGAGTTCAGTTCTCAGGTGAAATTTATTAGTATTTGCTCTATCATTATTAATAGGTCTATGTTTCAGAACTATCACCAAGTTGATTGGGCTATTTTAGAAGGGTAGAGGTTTGACACAAAAGTTATTTTAGATAATATTTCTAATTGATGAATATAAGAAATTATTAATAGTATAGATATTTATAGTTTTACTCAATTTTGCTATTAGATTGATTTGTATAATTAGTCTTATAGGTATAAAATTTAGACCTTGTATAATTTTATTTTTGATTGTATAAGTCAAGAATTTTATGTATGTTTATCCTAATTATTTATATACGATATATAAAAAATTGATGATAAATTGTCTTGTTTGTATACTGGCAAACGAAATATACAAAACAAATTTCTGAAAAAAATTCTAACCGTATAACTACAGAATTTTTATATATTTAACCTATTTGTATATTCGCAAGTGAAACTTATTAGTAGACATAAATATGCAAACCAACATAAATATACAAACCTCAATCTTAATAGCAAATAAATATAAATATAAAACACAATTTTCAAAAGTATAACTCTGAAATCTTATTATATCTATTTTATTTGCTATTAGTAAGATCATGAGGGGGAGGCAGATGTGAGTTATGAGGATTCACTAGCTTTGACTAAATTGTTAAATAGTTAATAAGTATACGTAACAAATTGTGTACTTAGTAGGCGTTTAATTATAGAACATCTTTTTAAGAAAATAAAAATTTCTTTATTTAAGTTTTCCAAAAAAAAAAAATCATCTCTAAAAATTTGTAAAAGAATTCATGTTTGACGTGAAAAGATTATTATGTCATATCAGGAAATTAAAGAATAACCAGTTTAAATTATATTATTGTCGGTTTATTGACTAGCGGATATTTATTTAATTATATTCTAAGTATTATTTTATGTGACATCATTTTTTTAGTTGATCTCAAAAAAAAAAGTTACCTTACTTCACACAAATATTCAAGAATTATATTAAACTACAAGTTTCCAAAAAATAAAAATAATTCTTAAAAATTAAAATGTGTCACGTAAAATGAAACATATATATTTAAAAATTTATATGTGATTTATCAATTTGAGGGGTTATATGAAAGTGACAAACGATTAGATAGGGCATAACAGTGCTTCTCTCTCTTTCCATTAAATTTGGTAGTCCACAGACAGAGATAGTAGAAAAAGTGTGTTAACCTAGAGTGGAATAATAGTGTTTTTCTTGTTAGAGACAAGAAAAGAGAGAAAATGGGAAGAGGAAGAGTAGAACTAAAGAGAATAGAGAACAAAATAAACAGGCAAGTTACTTTTGCTAAGAGAAGAAATGGACTTCTTAAGAAAGCTTATGAGTTATCTATACTTTGTGATGCTGAAGTTGCTCTCATCATCTTCTCTAGCCGCGGAAAACTCTATGAGTTTTCAAGTGCTTCCAGGTATGTATATATATACATATGTTTTTTTCTTTTTGTGTGTGCGTGTTTACTTACTTCATTAATTAACTCAACCATATATATACATCTCTCACCTCAATTATATATATGTTTGAGATCTGAATGTCTACGGACTCCATTTAGGTACATATATTTGTTTAGATCATAAATCATCTATCTTCATTCCTAAGATCTACTAATATATGTATAGGAAGATCCATCCATCTGTCAGGTTTTTCAACAACATATACAGTGAAATCTTATATGTGGGCCCAGGTATAGCCATATGAGAGAATAGTGTATACGTAAACATTATCATTACCTAATTATAAGAATATACATCCATTAGGTTTATCAACAACAATAAAATCCTCTAAATGGAGTCTGGTCATAGGTCTAGCCGTTTGAAAAGGTAGAATATATGCCGATCTTATTACTATCTCATAATAATAGATATATTGTTTTTGAAAGATCCTCGATCTTTGTTTCTTTCTTTAAGGTAGAGATTTTTAAGTGGATTCATGTTTTTTATCAAAAAATAAAAAAATAAAAGTGTCTATTTGTTCATCTAATGGATTTTCCATGTTACCAATTCACTACACTGTTGAGATTTGATTATCAGATGTGTCAAGTTTTGTTTGGTTCCCTAGAAGGGAGAAAAGGCTGCTTATGCAGGCAGGGTATTAAAGATGATATTAATATCTGCAGTAATCAATAACAGAATATATTAACTTAATAATAAACTTGAAGGTACTTAATTATCCAGCAGATAATCTTCTGTCTCACCGTACACTTTTGTTATATCATAAGCATAAGAAATGTTTTATCAAATATTACCAAACAAAACTTACTTTCTATAACATATTTTATAAAGAAAAAAATTAAAAACTCCATATACCTAAGAAATGTAACCCCCCTCCATAACAACAATTTTAAACAAAAATAAACCTACTTTTTTTGAATTTGGTAAATTAGTTTTCTATCCTTTTAAGTAACTTCCTTTCTTATTTTCTTTTTATATTGGTAAAAGTTTAATATTACACATTATTTTAACATGTTATAATTTTTTGTGATGCTTAATTATTTGATACATGTAATAAACCATATATTAGAGGTATAAATCAATGACAATGCATGTAGATAAAACTCATGTATGATATATTTTGTTTATATGTATAACCAATTAGATAATTTGTTCGCGCTTTATGCAGTCATAAATAATAATTGCATTGAACTTGCAAATAATTTTTTTTAATATCCATACATTAAAAAAAAAGGAAAAATAGGTTCTTAAAAAATATAAGCAATATTCAAACATTAATTTGATTATTAGTCATTATCACATAACTCAAGAATCTCTAATGAATGAATTATTCACGAAATAATAAACCATTGATTCTAAAAAGGAATTTCATAATAAAAAAAAACGTTTAAGTTAACATATCCAGAAAAAAAAGAAATTATGCTTGAACATGAAAAAAATTATAATTTTTGAACTTGTATAATGAATTTCTTCAATTGATAAGTGAAAAATTTCATATTTATGTAAAAATAGATAATATGTAAAGCTCATATATAGTACTTTAGGTTATAGAATTTAATATAAATTATCAAAATATGAATTCTTGAAATTGAGTAGAGTAATTATTTTCTGCACAATGAATCGGAGACAATAACTTTGAAGAAATATAAACAAAAGAGTTTAAAAGATGTAGTCAAAAACAGCAATTAATATCATAAGAATAAATTAATGAGTGTAAAAATACATACCAGGATATGTAAAAACAGAATGGAATATAATAAAAAAAATCGAGTTCACTGAATACACAATGTTCCTTTAAGAAAATTATTCTCCTCCAATACCAACGAGATTACATCCTCTAAGGATGGAAATGATTTCATTCCCCCAACTTATCGATATAAAAATAGTGGTGTTAGTATGTAACTCAATAGGAGTAAAATACACGAATATTTAATTTTGCGAAAGTAGAAGAAGAAGATCATAATTTTTTTTTGTTTTAAAATGAGAGGATATATCACTATTTATAAACAACAAAGGGTAGTGTTAACAAATTTTTATTGTGTCTTGTCTAAAAGGTTACAACTATTTGAAAAAGTTACAATACTTCGAAAAGTTAACAATATTTTATAAAAGTCGTAAATTTTCATAAAGTCGTAACTCTTCATAAATGTCGCAACTCTTCATTAAAGTCGCAACTCTTCATAAAAATCACAACTCTTGATAAAAATCACCACTCTTGATAAAAATCACCACTCTTCATTGAAATTGCAACTTTTCATAAAAGTCACATCTTTTAATGAAAGAAGAAGACTAGTTTTTGGAATAAATTAATTTAAAAGAAAATTTTTGTTTGTGGTGGGGCGCCAATTAGGCAAGCGTAGGATTCTTTTTATATAAATATATATGATATATGATTCAATATTTGATATAGTATATATACATATGACAGTATAAGATAATTGCAAAAAATAAAATAAAAACCTAATCGAGTAAGTTGGAAAAAAAATATTTATAAAATATATGCAGAATTTCTTTATCAGATATGACTGCCCAAATCTTATATTCAAACTAAAATGCAAGATCAATGGTGCTATAAATAGGGTTTTACACAAAAATCAAGATCTAGTCTTGCAAAACTAAATAAAAAACAGTGGTTTACGATGAGATAATGTAGCTTCTGTAAACAAGAAAACTAGAAAAATAAATGCAAAGGCATTTTAAAGGATATAATAATGAAGATCAAAGGCAGAGAAGGGAAGAGGCAGCAATATAATGAAGGTAACATCATGGTTCCATTCTAATTTATATGATATTTTTCTTTAGTAAATTTCAAAAATAATGATACATTTTCATATTTGATAAATATTTAATGATACTATCAACATTTTATCTATATTGAGTCCCCATTTATTTGACCAAAACCCCACAAAGATGTGCTCTTCTATCTATTCAAAATTTATTCAGTTTAAGGATAGCTTTAAAACATGTCAAAGTTTTCTCATATATTTCTTAAATTTTAAATCCAGTCTAAATACATATATAAATTAAAATGAAGAGACTAATATGAAGCTTTATTTGATGACATTGTTGGAATAACCAAAAGCTATAAGTGATACAATAGTAAATTTACCATTGGTCAACTCAGAATCATTTAAAAGCTAAAAAAGTCATATAAGTTGGGGTTGCTCAATGTATAGTTTTTGGCTTGTTTTAAGCATTTTAAAACTTATTTAAAGCGCTTTTTAACATTGCTAAACACTCAAAAAATGATAAATAGTATTTAAATTTGATATGATTAGCTTAAAAGTGAACTCATATACCTTCAAAGTCAAAATCCCCAATTCGAGCTTTCAAACCACTTGATTTTGTGGATGAATTTATACTGAAGTTGAATATATCACTATATATAGGGGTTAGTGAACTAATACCTTTGATTATATGGTAGAAATACGTATCTTAGATCATCCTAGTGTTGTGGACGGCGAGAGGCGACAAGGGCCTGCCTCGCCACGCGGCGAGATGAGCGGCGAGGCGCTTGCCTTTTTGAATAAAGGCACCAATTAATATCAAAAATTAAAAATATTTAATTGCATATTTTATCCAAAATCTTAATAGCAATAACACATATTAGCAAATATTCAATTCAAAAACCAATAGTAGATACTAAAATGTCTAAAACTTTAAAGACCAAACAATTCAAAATACAATAAATCCAACTCTTGAAGATCAAAATCCTCTACATCATTATATTGCTCTTCATCTTCTTCCTCCTCGTATTCTTCATCAATTAGTGTTCGAGTCCTACTTGAAGATGAACTTGTAGATGTACTTTCTACTCCTTTGCCCTTGTCAAGTACTGTTGATCTTGAAGAAAGTCCCCTAAGATGATAGATACTCTCGTCCGCTCCAATTGCCATAGCAACACTACCCCAAGTAAGATCATCATCCTCATATACTAGTTCATCGTCTTGATCTTCGGGGCATCCAACTAACCATTCATTTGAATCATCTATGTTATCCAAGCGAATTGGATCAATAAGATCACGAGCATCATAACGACGTTTCAATGTTCTATTGTACTTAATGTACACTAGATCATTGAGACGCGATAGTGTAAGCCTATTCCTCTTTTTGGAATGAATCTGTGCATAAGTTATTGATATTAACTAGTTGATATTGATAATAATATAATATGAAAAATAGGATATAAATTTTTACTTACGTGTTCAAACACACTCCAATTTCGCTCACATCCGGATGAGCTACAAGTTAGGCTTAATACTTTCATGGCAAACTTTTGCAAGTTTGGTGTTTCACTACCAAATAGTGACCACCATTCAACTATAATAAAATAAATTTAAAGGTTAGTGACTATAAATAAGTCAAATAATTTAAGTAAGATCTAAATCAACCCACTTACCCGGTGACCTTGTGTCTCTAGCTCTTTTAGCCGGACCACAACCAAATAGTCCATCCGCCATTTTGTACTTAGGAAGCTCAGCGACTAGTGCATCCTGTATTGTTGTATCACGGGCCAACTTCTCAACACATGCATAATACTCAGTTCACAAAGTCTGTGATAAAGTTCCCTCTTCTTCAGCTTTATAATATAATCCTGGGTTCAAAACATGGCCTGCAACATGCAAAGGCCGATGGAGTTGTTCTGACCACCTTGCATCAATAATTTGAAACACTTTCTCATAATGCTTCTTAACTCCACGAAAACCATGTGCAATAGCTTCTTTGGCTTTATCCATTGCTTCATAAATATAACCCATTGATGGTTTTTTCTCCCCATCCACCAAACAAAGCACTTTTGTCAAAGGGTTACAAACTGTAAGTGCCCGAACAACATCATTCCAAAAGTGGACAAAAATAATAAGATTGGCAACTTCTTTCCCCAAAGTTTCCTTTGCAAATTTACTTGAATTCCATTCGATTGAGAGGGCTAAAGTTCTCAAGTTTTTTCTTTATATGTACATAGCTCTCAAAGTTAAGAATGTCGTTGCAAATCTTGTCTTGGCTGGTTCACCAAATTTCTTTCTTTGGTGAATTTTCTCATCAAGTTTAACAACAATGGCCTTTGACTAATGTAAGAATGGATTCTGATGGCCTTCTTAAAAACTGTTACAGAAAGATTAAATTATATTAATTAGTAGCTAATGAATTATTGACTATAAAGAAAGTTAAAGGATAGGTTGATTACCAAAAGCATATGGCTTAACCTTGAATATGTCACCAAATATCAAGTTGATGCAATGAGCGGCACTTGGAGTCCAATAAATGTGTGGATACGCACCCATCATCATACTTCCCGCTTTGACATTCTCACTAGCATTATCGGTGACAATTTGTACAACATTTTCCGGTCCAATTCTTTTGATAGTGCTTTCAAATAACTTGTACATTTTGGTGGAATCGGTAGATTTATTGCTAGCATCAACAGAACCAAGAAATACACTACTGATTGGAGAATTCACGAAAATATTGATGATCATTTTGCCATTTCGTGCCGTCCATTTGTCCATCATAATGGAACATCCAAAATTTGTCCATTGTACTTTATGCTCATCAACAATTTTTTCTACTTTATCCACCTCTTTTTTAAGGTGAGTGACTCTAACTTCATGGAATGTAGGAGGCTTCATTCCGGGGCCATGTTGTCCAACCGCCTCAATAAATTTATCGAATGATTTGTGATTGACGCTATTAAAAGGGAGCCCGACATCATACATCCAAATTGCAAAAGCACTTACCGCACGCTCTCTTAGAATTTTCTTTGTTTCTTTGATTCCTCCTCCTTTTTCTAAGCCTCCTTTTTGTGTTGATTTTTGTGAAAAATAGAGGTTCAAAGGTCCTTTCGTCACACTCCGTGCGGTGGATGAACCTCCACTAGAAGATATCTTTTGAGTTTTGGAGGGAGGCCTCATTTCCGCATAATCATCCATTTCATAAAGATCATCAATATCAACAAATTCTTCCGGCTGCCTCACTTGAAATTTGGGATTATTAGCTATTTTGTTTTGCATATAAGCTCTTACTTCTTCTCTAATCTCCGATCGACAAGCGACACATTTAACATTCTTGAAACCACCCACTAAATGTTGTTTGTGTCGAGTTATTCCACCATTGAAAGTACTCCCACAAAAGTTACAATTAACCGAATCTTTCGTCGCTCCTTGAGTGCCATAATTCCATCCAATGTCCCTCTTTTTGCTAGCATCCGCCATTGATTATTAAATTCAATTAATTCGCTGTTTAGGAATATTGGAATAAATAATTAGAAAAAGAGAAAGATTTTTTTTAATTAACTGCCTATAATTTAAAAAAAAAAGTTTACACAAAGCAGTAAGCAACTAAGCACTGCTTAGTGCTTACAGCCTTACAAGTTACACAAAAAAAACACAACTGAAAAAAAACTGAAGAAGAAGAATAGAAAAAAATTGTTGAAGTAGAAGAGAGAAAACGATACCTGGAGAATAGAGAGTCGCGAGGGTCAGAGGGAACACAATCGTGAGCCGGCGGCCGGCGAGGGAGAAGGAGAACAAAATCCGACAGCGAGGGAGAATTGGAGAGAGGCTCGCGATGGAGAAGCCGACAGCGATGGAGAGCGAGGGAGAAGAGACAGCGATGACGGAGAAGAGAAGAGAGTCAATCGAGAGAGAGAGAGTCGCGATGGAGTTTCAGAAATTTCAAAAGTAAAAAAAAAAAAACCTAATTTTGACTAATATTATTAAGTCAAATTTTTTTAATTAAAAAGGCGGTGCCTTTTCTGTCGCCATTGCAGCGCCACACCTCGCCACACCTCGCCTTTTTACTATCGCCTCGCCTCGGCAGAGAATGGCGAGGACCCATCGCCTCGCCTCGCCACACGCCAAAGGCGAGGAGGCGCTCGCCTTTTGTAACACTGGATCATCCTAATGAGCTCCCACTTTTAAAATAGGAAAAACCTCATATGAAGTTCATCACTATTCATTATATATCATATTTATTCAAAACATTTACAAATGTTCATTGTGCCTAAATACCCTTCAGTGTCGAGTTTTCACACCAATAAGGCCTAATTAATAGGTATACAAAACTATGTCAATCTTCAAAACGCAAATCTAATTATATTTTTAACAAGATTAGAGGTATATATACATATTCTCTTATGTTAACTCTTATTCATTATTGAACAAACTAAGAAAGTGTACCCAAGGTCTCAAACAACAGTGGGTACATTCTTTGTATGTCTTCCTTTGTCTCTTAATAGTCGTCTCCTCCTGTCAATGATTCCTCCAAATACATTAATCAAAGGAAAATCTTTCGCCCTCAACTTGCAAACTTGTCTAACTAAAATTGTTAACAAAGTTTCTTCACTAGAGAAACTATGATTTCTTGAATGTAACAATTTGATGTGCCATGACTATCATCTTGATCAACATGTTTCTTAACCATCAAAAGATCCTAAACTAGATGCATGTCATGTTAGGAGACAAATTAAGCTTGTATATAACTACACCAACATGCTTTAGGATCTCATAAGATCCAAAGTTTCTTATTTGGAGATTTTCTATCCAACAACCATCTTAATGAGCAACGTGATGTTATAACATCTCTCCCACGCTGCCAGAACAGTCTTATACCTTGTCGGAGTGAAGAACATCCTTAACTAAGTAGATCCACTAAGTTATACTTAAAAAGCAATAAGAAATCATCTAAAATGTGTGACCCTTTACCCATATTGGCATACATGGTTTATGGGGGCTGTTAATTGTCTGAACACTCCCCCATATAAATCAGTGCTCAATATTACTCCCAATAATATATACTATTACGATCTAAGCCTACACCCTGGAAGTGGCCGGCTCTCAAGAACCATTGCTGATCTCCAAGCCAAACCCTCATTCTGGTTGACTACAAGCGGAAGGCAAACTCAAGTATACAAAGCTTAAAACATAATAAAAATAATATACTCAACTCGCCACAGAATATGCATTTAAGTCTTTAAAACATTTTTAAAAATAAATGAAACAAACTTCTCAAACTCTACTGTCTATCTATGAAGCCTCTAAATGACAAAAATGAAGGCAGATAAGACATACGACATCCTAACAACTGATATAACTAAGAGTACAAGTGGAACCCTTCAGATGTAAGGAGGCTCACCGAAGCTAATGCGAACTCCATGTGGTATCAATGAAGCACCTATTGATGACCGTGAATACATGTATCTGCATCATGAAACGATGCAGGCCAAAGAGCTTAGTACGTGAAATGTACGAGCATGTAAAGGGAATTCAAATACATAAACATAGGCTTGAACTTTGATAAAAAGGAAACATACTTACCTCTTTTTAACTCAAGAATAAGAAACATAGTTCAACTCAATGAAAAGACACTCAAGTCAGTGAAATAGGGCGCAACTCAATAATAAGATACTCGACTATGAGTAATCAACTCTGGGTACTCTATTCAATATAAAACAACAATACAAATGCAATATATGGAAAGCCTTTAAAACAGTAGAAAACAACTCAATGTATTGAAAATTTAATAGTAAATTAGTTTGTATGCAAGGAAACACTATAAACTTTGTTTGTATATGAAAATATAAAATAAACTGTGTATATAAAAATAAAAAATATCTCTGTGGAAGTTCTCTAACTGACAACCATCACTATGAGCTTTCTGATGATACAACGTTTCGCCCATGATGTCAGAACTGTCCTGTAATTTTCCAGTGTATAAGACCTACTCACTAAGTGGATCCACAAGTCTAAGCTAAAAAATATTTAAGGAATCGTCTAAAAAGTATGACCCGTTCTACCCACGTTGGCTACATGGTTTATGGGGGTCGTAAGTTATCTAAACTCTCCTCCATATCGGTGCATAATGATACTCACAAATATACTAGCTCATATGTTTAAAAATATAACTCTTTTTGTTTGAGATTATTACTCAAAATCCTTGTCTTAAAAGAGATGATATTCAAACTGCTCAAAACTCTTTTGGAAATCTCAAATTCGTCTCATCTTAAATGTAAAAACATTTACTCTTGGGAATACATAATTATCATATATCATTTTAAAGAAAATGAACTCAACTCTGTTCTTTCTCAACTAAAGTGCTCAGTCTTAAACCAAATTTAAAAAAATAAATAAAAGACTTCTCAAAATAAAGATTATGTCGAATTATGGACGTGAACGATTCAATTCAAAGTTTTCGATAACCATAACTAGAACTCAATACTCGAGACTCAACATCTTAGAACTCAAGAACTTAAATGGTAATACTTGTTTCAAGAATGATCGACTAAGAGGGTTAATGCGGAATAATGGGCATGAATTACTCAACTAAAGGACTCAATGATACTCCTCAATCTCAAGATTGCTCGACTCATAGGGTTCATGCAGAATTATGTGCATGAACTACTCAACTCAAAGACCTTCATAGGTAACATGTAGTAGCCCCATGATTTGGAATATAATCCCAATATGATTAGGAACTCAATACTCAAGACTTAGAACTTGAAGATAATACTACTTCTCTCAAAGATACCCAACTGACGGAGTTCATGCAGAATTTATGGGCATGAACTACTCGACTCAAGATTCTAAATAACAATATGACACTCATGTATATAACTCTTCTCATTCTAATACTTGTTTTCTCGAAATTCGGTTTAACTAAATAGTTGATCTCAAAGGATTCACAATTGGACTCAAAGACTTTCTTTGACTCCACTCTTAATTCTCTCTTAAATTTGAATTTGAATTATGAATTTAAGAGTTATGATTCATGATATAGGGGATCTCAATAACAATATAGAAATTTGATAATTAGGAATTGTACTTTTAAAAGAAAACATGAAGTCAAGAACTTAAAATCAACTTATCTCAAAAATATTCAAATATAGGGAAAGTATCCTAGACTACTGTGTTACTGATCTGAAAGTAGATGTAGGGTGTGAGGATGAACTAGTCCAACACTATGATAGCCTTACATACCTGGAATAACGAGGTTCTTGGAAAATCTTCACTTGAAGAAAAACTTGATTAAAAGCCTTGAAACCCTAGCTTGAAGGTAAACAATCAAGAAAACCTTTCTCAAGATTCTTGAATTAGTTTATGGAAATCTCTATGACCAAGCATTTTGATTTTCACTAGTGATGCATAATTGTATGGAGGAATTTGAATTGAAAAAAATGAAATTCTTGGAGAAAAGCTATCTTTGAAGAAGCTTGAAAAAGATTGGCAGGTCCTCTACTTTGATTTTCCCTTAGGATTTTGTCTTAGGGTTTGAGATAGAAGAGAATGATGGACTAAAAGATGAAAATCGGATTGTTTGGATCCTTTTATCAGCCAAGAAATTCATATAGGGTTTTCTTGGAGACAAACAAAATAAAAATGACCATTTTTAATATTTTTCCGTCGGCTAATTCGTAATAACATTGTATCATGTTACTAAAGTCATAATTTTTTTTCTCAAAAATTGGATTGATGCAAAATTAGTGGTGTTGAAAAGTAGATTCAAGTACCTCTAATTGGATAGGTTATGCCCTACGCAAGTCTTTATATTCTAAAAGATATGGTTGTTTGCACTTGACCTAAGTAGAATCTTACATGAAAACTAGAGAAGGAAACTTTAAGAACTCATCAAGAAATTTCAATTGCTCAATATTTATGGATAAATTCGTAGAAGAAACTCATGATTGACATGCGGGTGAATAAACCCAACACTATGGCAGCTTACATACCTCAAAGAACTAGGTTCTTGGCGAAATGTTGAATTTCTTGAACGAACGCTTGAAACTTTGAACTTTTTCTCTTCTTGAACTCTCAACTAAAACCCTAGGCGTATATTAGGATTATAAAAGTGAACATGATACGATTAGACCTTTAAAAACTTACTGAAATGAATTAAATCTGATTTAGCATGAAAAAGACCAAACTACCCCTCACTATTTTCGGATAACTTTTCTTAATTGGACTGCCTGACTTCAAAAAGGTATATCTCACTCATCCGATCTCAAAATTTAGCAAATTCAGTGGCGTTAGAAAGATAATTTAAACACCTTTCATTTTCCATCTCATGGCACACATAACTCATTCTTTAAAGAGAGTTATGATCGTTCAAATTAACTCAAATGTTAGAAGAATTTAGGAATGTGTTGAACGAATTCTCTCTAGTTCATTTTTGAACACAAGGTGCTACATCTAGTGACCTGAACACTTTGGAAAAATTTAAATTCCTTAGTAAAAACTTACTCACTATGAAGGATGGTTCAAGTCTTAGCTCAAAATTTTCCTGAGTTGCTATCTATACTCATGCTTATATGTTTAAAAACATAACTCTTCCTCGATTTAAAATAATTACCAAAAAGATTCTCTTAAAAGAGATAATGCTCAAAACTCCCCTGAACTCATTTGGAAATACAGGTTTCCCTTGTTTTAAATATAAAAACATTTACTCTTGGAAATATTTAGTTCTCATATATTCACTTGAAAAAAAAATGAAACTCAACTCTCATCATCTTCATACTCAAGTGCTCAAGTCCTAAAACAAATTATAACTAATTGTATAAGACTTCTCAAAATAGGGTTCTTTCCGAATTATGGACGTGAACGACTCAATTCAAAGATTACAATAACCATATATATAACTCAATTATAGGAACTCAACAACTCCAGAACTCAATGATACTACTCATCTCAAGAATGCTAGACTCATAGGGTCTTTGCGGAATTATTGGGCATGAACAACTCAACTCAAAGACCTTCATGTATAACATATGGTAGTCCCATAATAGGATTATAATCCCAAAAAAATTAGGAACTCAATACTCAAAAAGTTAGAACTCGAAGATATTACTCATCTCAAAGATACTCAATTTATGGAGTTCATGCGGAATTATGAGCATGAACGACTTGACTCAAGGATCTCAATAATAATGTAGACTCATGAATACACTCTTCTCATTCTCATACTCACATACTCGAGTATTGAAATAAATTACAAGTAATTGTAGAAGACTCCTTGAACAGACTCAAAAGGACTCCTTCGAATTTTACTCTTAATATGCTACCTTAATTTTGAATTATAAATTTAAGGATCAGGATTATGATATAAAGAATTTCTCAACATATATGAAATGAACGAATTTGAGCATTGAACGTCTAACCTCATTTTTTAATTATTGTGATAAGTAGAGTGGTGCAAAATCACAGATACCTCTCTTGATGCATTATATATAGTTCAGCAGCAGCATGTTGGAAAAATTACTAATAACTCTTCTTTTATATCAAATTGTTGAAGCATGATGACAACACTTGAAAAGTATCAACAATGCAGTTACGCATCTTTGGACCCGATGTTACCGGTTAGTGATACTCAGGTATTGTTTATCTACTTTATCATGTCGTAAGTATATTATTTGTAAAGCTATACATCAAGATAGTTCGATTGCGTACACTTACATTTTGATTATGTTTGGTGAATACTATTCTAATACTTTTTTTTCCCCTAAAGCCTAACAAATAAAGATAATTAAGATGGGAACGTGATTCAAGTACAACATGGTTCCATACGTGACATATTTACACATATAGTGGAACCAAAAGAGCAATTTTTCCTAATATCATATTCTAAATATCACGTGTGCCCGTGATTCTTTTTTATGGACATGAAAATTCTTTTTAAATATGAGCAGCAGTAAGGTTCGATCTTTCTATCTGCTTTGATATCATATTGAATCGTGTGATCGTCTCATTAAAAAATTTAAGCAAGAGCATATTTTTATTAATTAATTGTACTTCTCGACGTTTTTCTCTTTCAACAGATGAACTACAATGAGTATGTGAGGCTAAAAGCTAGAGTTGAGCTCCTTCAACGTTCTCAAAGGTAAGATATTAGTGATGTAATTAAATGATTTTAGTTAGCTTTACATAAGTTTTTGATTAGTGAAAATTAATAGACATATTCTTGGAGAGGATTTGGGCACACTAAACTCGAAAGAACTTGAGCAGCTTGAGCACCAATTGGATGCATCTTTGAAGAAAGTTAGATCAAAAAAGGTATATCCAAATACTATAACTTAAATATATTGTAACGATTTAATTAATAGCATGTGTCACGTTCACCTATTCTTTAGTCACAATATATAGGGGCATGTCCTTAACAACGTGCCATGCCTCGATAGTCATCTTTGTCTTTTTGTGCGTCTGAGTTTGACTTGACACAAATTTTTGTAGTAATAATAACTCATGCTTTCGCATCTTAGGAAACAGTCATATGAAAAATAGAAGCATACATATATATATGAGTTAATTTAACTTGATATAAAATTTAATAAAATTGTGTATCACATAAATAATTTTATTAAAAAATTATATAAATATATCATTTTTTTTAACTGGCCGCAAAGTCATATAAATTGATAGAGAAAGAGGTTTTGGTGTAAAGTTCATTTTCCAACAATTAGTTTTATAATGTGTAAGTGCACACTTTGTCAGACTCAATCTATGCTGGATCAGCTAGCAGACCTTCAAGAAAAGGTACACTGCCTTAACATTACAAAATTAATTTATTTCATCAAAAGCATATCATAAAATTCTAACAAATAAATATATTAGGAGCAAATGCTGGAAGAAGCAAATAAACAACTAAAAAACAAGGTACATATCTATATATGTGTGTTAATTAATTAAGTTGATTTTGTATTTTTTTTAATGAATAATTGTTTGTGATCATCAGCTGGAAGAAAGTGCAGCTAGAATTCCACTTGGATTGTCATGGGGAAATAATGGAGGAGAAACAATGGAATACAATCGACTCCCTCCACAAACTACTGCACAACCTTTCTTTCAACCTCTCCGTTTGAATTCTTCATCGCCTCAATTCGGGTAAGTATCTCATTTTATATGACTTAGTTTGACTTGACATAAAGTTTGGTAAAGAAAGAAAGACTTTTAAAATTTATAGTCTAAAATAAGTTAATAGATATATATGTGGTTGTACTAACACTACAACAAAAATAACTTTTAGCGACATTAAATATTGACATTAATAACGAGTGCTAAAGACTTTATCGGTATTAGTTAAGTGTCATTAGAACCAATGTCGCTAAAGGCTTTACGGTACATATACAAAGCGTGACAATTGCCGCTAATGATTATTTTTGTTGTAGAGTAAATGAGTATTTTAAAGTTAAATTGTTTCATAATATAGAAATATGTCAGAAACAGGACAAATATACCTCCGAACTATTGTATATGTTATGGAGATATTCTCAGTCATACTTCTGCGATATTGGTACTCATGTCGTCTAATAACTAGAACATATATACCCTTTGTATATTAATGGAGATACACGTGTCATAATCTTATGCACCGATCCGATATTTATTAAATATCGAATCGACGGATAAGATTATGTCACGTGTCCCTATTAAGTCTTCTATTAGAGTAAAAAATATATATGCTCTAGTTTTTGAACAACAGAGGTACCAATGTCCCAAAAGTATAACTGAGAGCATTTGCATACAATTTATGATAGTTCGGGGCATATTAATTTATCATTTTCTCTTCTTTTTGGGACTGATTGAAAAGAAAAAGGAAGTTATAGAAATTGGGATAGAGGGAATAATTGTTTCATAGGGAAAACTTAGAAGCTTCTCACTATGTCAGTGAGAATGTGTTTCCTAATTACTGAACTATGGTTTGGTGAAAAATGAAGAGGAAAAATCAGTACAAATTTTCAACTGATGAGAAAAATATTTGTTACTAGTAGTATGAGGAGAGGATAGTCCGCATAAATAATCCTTAAATTTGTGGATATATAAACTATTTTCAATAGATTATCGTCTCAAAATAAAATAAAATGATTGCAAGAAAAGAATAATAGGTATGCTGGTAATATGTATAATACACTCATATTTATTTGCTGTCCATGCAGATACAATCCAAATATGGGTGCAAATGATCATGAGGTTAATGCAGCAACAACTGCTCATAATATTAATGGATTTATTCCAGGGTGGATGCTCTAATGGACTAACATAGTAATATTTGTTCTTCTTGTATTTTATGAACTAATATAATTAATCTTGTTTTTGTGGTGGCCACTAATCTGTATTTTAGCAACTTACAATTATTGTTGATGTAGTGAGGAGAATAATTCACTCAACTTGTTATAAAAATAACAACTGCCGGCCCCATCTCAACTATGCACAATGACATCTTGGAATTTATGATATATATATGTATCTAATATTTTTGTTTAGATTAGTGATGCTTGTTAACAATTCAGTGTATAGAATTCTAGCATATCCTTTGAGGATTAATCCTCTTGAATATAACATAATGAATGGTTACTTTTGATGTTTAACAAATAACTACAGAACAATCAGGTCTTTAAAGATATCGTTTATGTCATTAACATAATACCAAGTGTTATGCAAATACTGAAAGAATGTATATTATAACAAGAAGTTACAACTCAACTATAAGGTACATCAGATGTTACAATGAAACGTACATGACTTTTTGTTGGTAGATTCGCTCTATTGTTGAATTCTAAGAAACGTGACTGACCCAATTTTACATCATCTTTTGGAATCGTATAACTGTCAAAAGTGAGTTATTGTTTATCAGAGTTATTATAGTCCGAATACTCATAAGGTAGGGTCGACGCCCCCCTCTCACCAAACTGTACTTGCAAGTTTCCCGCAAAAAAGCTCTACACGCCTACTCTTAGAAAGAACACTATTTTTCTATAGTTAGGTAGTTCTCCAATAATTTATCGGGTATTGTACGAAATATTTGAAATACAGGAAAGAAATATCATTCGGGTAAGATTTGTTAGATAGTGGAGCCTGATTAATATATATAACTGTTTAGGCTTTCCTATTTATTCTCTATTTATTCTCTGTAACTAAAAATACTCTGATTTATTAATATAAATATATCTCACCGCCGTGGAAGTTTACTCACGGGGTGTTACCACGAAATATTGTGTTTTCTCTTTCTCTCTCTAGATTTCTCATCTCTTTCTCTTGAAAGTTCTTGTACTCTTCATTCATCTAGTGTGTGTGCGTGAATTCGATCCTAACAACTGGTATCAGAGCTAAGGAGATTCAACACGATCACTGAAGATGGATAGTTCGAAGCTTGGAATCGAGAAGTTTGATGGATCCGATTTCAGTTTCTGGAAGATGCAGATCGAAGATTATCTGTACCAGAAAAATCTTCACGAACTGTTGACCGGGGTGAAGCCGGAATCCATGACGGAGGAGAAGTGGAAACTCAAGGATCGCCAGGCTCTAGGGTTGATCCGGTTGACTTTGTCAAGAAACGTGGCGTTCAACATCGTGAAGGAGAAGACTACGTTCGATCTGTTGAAGGCACTGTCAAACATGTATGAAAAACCATCAGCGATAAACAAGGTATAATTGATGCGTAGATTGTTAAATTTACAGATGTCTGAGAATGGACCCGTTTCTGATCATATAAACGAGTTCAATATGATTGTGAGTCAACTCAATTCTGTGGATATTAATTTCGAAGATGAAATTAAGGCATTGATTTTGATGTCATCTCTGCCCGAGTCTTGGGATACTGTTGTTGCTGCGATTAGCAGTTCCCGTGGATCTGAGAAACTGAAGTTTGATGAAATCCGTGATGTTGTTCTTAGTGAAAGTATTCGCAAACGGGAAGTGGGAGATTCATCGGGCAGTGCTCTCAGCGTTGACCGAAGGGGAGAAGTAAGACGAAATGACAAAATCAACATGGTCGATCAAAATCAAAGAATCGAGGAAAATTCCTGAACAGATCAAACGTGACTTGTTGGAACTGTGGAGAAAAAGGGCACTTTCGGACGAACTGTACAAAGCCAAAGAAGAAACAGAATCAGAAATTTGGAGATGACAATGATTCTGTAAATTCAGCAGAGGACATTGGGGATGCTCTAATCCTTAGTGTGAACAGCCCGGTTGAATCATGGATTTTGGATTCTGGTGCATCTTTCCATTCGTCTCCAAGCAAGGAGTTGTTCCAAAACTTCAAATCTGGAAATTTTGGAAAAGTATATCTTGCTGACAATAAAGCCTTAGAGATTGAAGGAAAGGGGGATGTTTGCATAAAGACCACCTCGGGAAACCAGTGGACATTGGAGGATGTCAGATATATTCCTGGGATCAAGAAAAATCTGATCTCTGTTGGTCAGTTGGATAGCACGGGATATGCAGCAGAGTTTGGGAAAGGTTCGTGGAAGATCGTGAAAGGTGCTATGGTAGTAGCTCGTGGCACCAAATCTGGAACCTTGTACACCACTGCAGGGTGTATAAACATGGCCGCTGTTGCTGAAGGTGCTTCCGGTTCATGTCTGTGGCACAACAGACTTGGACACATGAGTACTAAAGGAATGAAGATGCTGGTTGCAAAAGGAGCATTAGAGGGTCTGAAGTCTGTTGATATGGGTCTTTGCGAGAGCTGTGTTATGGGCAAACAGAAAAGAGTAAGCTTCACAAAGACTCCTAGAGAGCCAAAGAAAGTGCGGTTGGAAATGGTCCATACAGATGTTTGGGGACCATCTCCAGTATCATCACTTGGAGGATCCAGATTCTATGTTACCTTCATTGATGATTTCAGCAGGAAGGTATGGGTTTACTTCTTGAAGCATAAGTCAGATGTGTTTGCAACTTTCAAGAAGTGGAAAGCTGAAGTTGAGAATCAGACCGATTTGAAAGTCAAATGCCTAAGGTCTGACAATGGAGGAGAGTATGACAAATCAGAGTTCAAGACATTCTGTGCAGCTGAGGGAATCAGATTGATGAGAACAGTTCCTGGTAAGGCAAGGCAGAATGGAATTGCTGAGAGGATGAACAGAACATTGAATGAGCGTGCAAGGAGTATGAGGATACACTGTGGGCTGCCCAAAACACTTTGGGCGGATGCTGTGAGCACAGCTGCATACTTGATCAACAGGGGACCATCAGTTCCTTTAGGGTTCAAGATTCCAGAGGAGGTGTGGACAGGAAAAGAACTCAAGTACTCACACTTGAGGACTTTTGGTTGCACTGCTTATGTTCATGTTGATCCAGAAAAGAGAGACAAGCTTGATGCCAAGGCTGTGAAGTGTTACTTCATAGGATATGGTTCTGATTTGTTTGGTTACAGGTTTTGGGATGACAAGAACAGAAAGATCCTGAGACATTGTGATGTGACATTTGATGAGTCTGTCCTGTACAAGGACAGAGAGCAGAAGGTTCTAGAGATTACAAAGCAAGTGGGAGTTGAGGTTGAGTTGGAGAAGAGTAACCCCAGAGATGTCGAAGCAGATACTCAACCAACTCCTACTGAAGAATCTGAAGTGGAGCAAGTTACACCTGAGCAGGTGTTAAGGAGATCATCCAGATCCATCAGGGCACCAGATAGGTATTCACCTTCATTACACTATCTATTGCTGACTGATGAGGGGGAACCAGAGTCTTTTGATGAGGCCCTACAGGTGGAGGATTCGATCAAGTGGGAGCAAGCCATGGATGATGAGATGAGGTCACTTGAGAAGAACGACACATGGGTGTTGACTGAGCTACCTGCAGGGAAGAGAGCTTTGCTGAACAAGTGGGTGTTCAGAATCAAGACTGAACCAGATGGCAAAAGAAGGTTCAAGGCTCGTTTAGTGGTTAAAGGATATTCACAAAGGAAAGGTATTGATTATGCTGAAATATTCTCTCCTGTTGTGAAGTTAACCTCTATTCGAATTCTGTTGAGTATTGTTGCATCAGAGAATTTGCATCTAGAGCAAATGGATGTAAAAACAGCGTTTTTACATGGAGATCTGGACAAAGAGATCTATATGCAGCAACCGGAAGGATTTGTGGTTCCAGGCAAGGAACACATGGTGTGCAAGCTCACCAGGAGCTTGTATGGACTAAAGCAAGCACCAAGGCAGTGGTACAAGAAGTTTGACTCCTTCATGACCAAGAGTGGATTCTGCAAAGCTGAAAAGGATCCTTGTTGTTACTTCAAGAAATACACTGATTCATATGTCTTTCTACTCTTGTATGTGGATGATATGTTGATTGCAGGATCTAGTATGAGGGAGATTAACAATCTGAAGACAAGGTTGTCTGCAGCGTTTGAGATGAAAGATTTGGGTCCAGCAAAGCAGATTTTGGGGATGAAGATTTCTCGGGATAGATCTGCTGGCACTTTAAATCTATCTCAGGAGTTGTACATTGAGAAGGTGCTGAGCAGATTCAGGGTTAATGATGCTAAACCCAGGACTACTCCATTGGCAAATCACTTTAAATTGTCAAAGGAGCAGTCACCCAAGACTGCCGAGGAGCGTGATCACATGGCACTTGTTCCATATGCTTCAGCAGTTGGTAGTTTGATGTATGCTATGGTCTGCACTAGACCTGATATAGCACATGCAGTGGGAGTTGTTAGCAGGTACATGGCGAACCCTGGGAAAGAGCATTGGGAAGCTGTGAAGTGGCTTCTGAGATATCTGAGAGGTACATCCAGTACTTCACTTTGTTTTGGCAAAGGCAAGGTGACTCTACAGGGTTTTGTGGATGCTGATCTTGGTGGGGATGTTGACTCGAGCAAGAGTACATCCGGGTACATTTACACCATAGGTGGAACAGCAGTGAGTTGGATGTCCAGGCTTCAGAAGTGTGTTTCTCTTTCATCTACTGAAGCTGAGTATGTGGCAATAGCTGAAGCTGGGAAAGAGATGATATGGCTGGCAGATTATCTTGAGGAATTGGGCAAGAAGCAGAGCGAGAAGATTCTTTACTCAGATAGCCAGAGTGCCATACAGTTGGTGAAAAATCCAGTCTATCATTCGAAGACAAAGCACATCAGAAGGCGATACCATTTCACTCGCAGGGCAGTGGAGGATGGTGATATGTGCTTGGAAAAGATAGACGGTGCAAAGAACCCGGCAGACATGTTGACGAAATGTGTTGATGTTGGGAAACTGAGGTTATGTAAAACCTCGGTTGATCTTCTGTAGTTGTTGCTACAGATGTTGCGGTGCGGTAAAGATGTTGATGATGAAGAGATATTTTTTTTGAGAATGTATTTTTTGGATGACTGAGTCAGTCTCCAAGTGAGAGAATTGTTAGGTAGTGGAGCCTGATTAATCTATATAACTGTTTAGGCTTTCCTATTTATTCTCTATTTATTCTCTGTAACCAAAAATACTCTGATTTATTAATATTTATTAAATATATCTCACAGCCGTGGAAGTTTACTCACGGGGTGTTACCACGAAATATTGTGTTTTCTCTTTCTCTCTCTAGATCTCTCATCTCTTTCTCTTGAAAGTTCTTGTGTTCTTCATTCATCTTGTGTGTGTGCGTGAATTCGATCCTAACAAGATTTCCAAAGGGGTTGCAAATGAATCCGCCGGTTCACCAATCATTGATGATTCTAAAACGGCTCTTTATAATAAGGACAATGAAACTTGATCAAATACAAATAGGGGAATCGATGCCACATCTGTGATCTCAAAAAGAAAAATAAAGGCTCATCGGGGTAAGCAGTCTCATTTTGAGTATAGTAATAATGCACTTATCTTTGTTCTCTATTACCTATTAAATAAAAGCAAAGCTTTTGATCTCTCCCTCAAACTACCGCGCAATTTGAATTTGTACATATAGGACAAATGCTCCCATTACCATTTCTTTGTGTATTTAAATACTATTAGTATTTGAACACGCATGTTGCGTGTATACCCCTTTCCAGTGAGCATAAGTATTTTTAAAAATTGCATCAATATATAATAAATATATTCAAAAATCAATGACATCCGATATCTAAAATGTGGATCTTGAAAATTCTTAATTAATACTAAATTGATTTTAATTTGAGTTTATGAGTTAAAATTGATATGAATTTGTCAAATTTTAATAGTTTTTATATAGATAGTATGTTTTGATAAAAAAACAAATAAGTTAATTAAATCCGTAGATTACCAACTTAATACACTCATATCATCAATTTACCCTTGTCCTACCATCATAATCAATATTACATTCTAAACGAACTTCATTTGATATGACTCATCGCGATTATAATATATTTTAGTTAGAAAAAGGAATTCAACATTTCTTTATATTTCGTGGAATTGTAATGTTAAAATTGTACTTGAAAATTAAAAAGACATGATAAAAAAATATTACGACATGTGAGTGATGAGTAATATAAATTCTGAATGAGAATGGGAGGGATAAACTATGGATCAAATAACTAAAATAATCAACTAAATTAATATGGGTTGCTATCCTCCCTTCTTTCTTTTGGGTGAAAGCTCCATTAAAAAATTAAATTCAAACAAAGAAAGTGAAGTCAAATAGGAATTGAATATCAAATCACTCAACATGCCAAAGCTCATAAATACATTTTTACATTTATTATTGGGTTATGACTGTTGTTATCAAAACTCAATACTTAATTAGCTTTACACACAAATTACTCCCATGAATCTGCATATGAAAATTCAATAAATTTGACCTACTATTGACAAAAAATAATAATAATAATAGACAAAGAATTGTGCTAACAAAAATATTATGTTAGAAGGAAATATAATTTACCCCATTCGTATTGACACAACTCAAAGTATAGCTCTATGCGATCGACACTGAAGCATCTCATCAATTGATTTTCCATGTAACAAAAAAAATCATATCATAAGCTATTGACGTAAAATTACAAATTTTATTTTACATCAAAGATCAAAATCTTAAACATAAATTAAACATCATAAACTTATTATAAGTAAGAAGTAAGAAACAAAATAAAAAATAACTTAAAGAAGAATATGCACAACGTAGCAGAAAGAATAATGTTCTAATGTTCTCTATCAAACTCATAACAAAATAGAATGTAAAAAACAACAAGAAATACATATATGAAATGAAAAGATAAGGATCATAGTGAAGAATGTAAAGAGACAACAGTTTCTTTAGAAGATTATTAATGAACAAGTCTTTTTAATATATTTAATATTTTATATAAAAATATATATTTTAAGTCCAGTATGATATGATTATTATTTAATACTTTTTTAATTAAATATATTTATTTAATATAGGGGTAAAATTGTAATCCAACATTGTACTTTGATGCTTCTCACTTATAATAATACTAGTTTCTGATAACGTGCATTGCACGTTTGTCACTTACTATCATTACAATTTTTTATTTATTTAGAAGTTAGTTATAAGGTATAAATATTGAAATTAATAGTATTAATTTTACTATTTTTTTTCTGTTCATTAAAATAAATCATAAAATATAATGGCGCATTTGCTATCAAACCAGAAATATGTGAATCATGACTATAAAATATGTCTATGAATTCGTGATAGAAAAATAATAATAAATGTGTCTAATGCCTTTAATGAAATAACAAAGGCACGAGACAAACTTATAAGAAATATAAATTTCAATTACATATTTTGCATTTTCTATAAAGAACATAAACATTGAAGCTTAACGACAATACGATAAGATTATCTAGAGAATGCAATTACTTGTGATAAGTCCATGCGGGGGCGGATCTACGTGGACTGGTGGGGGTGCCACGACACCCAGTGATCTCGAAAAAAACGTTGTTTATATATGTAAATATGTACAATAATTCAATATATATCACTTTTGCCACTTAGTGATTGAAATTTGGAATAGCTCATTTGGCAAAGGAGTTGCTTTGCCATGCAGCCAACACAGGTTCAAACCTCACTGTCAACATTTTTTTTTGCTTGCTCCTTTTTTTCTTTTCTTTTTTGTCTTTTTTATTAGTATGTAAAGGGTTTAATTTTTTTCTACATTCATTCTTATTTATTTACTACTTTTTATTAGTTCAAATTGTCTCCTTTTCATGTTTAATTTTTAGTTTTTTTTTTTAAATTTTCTCTTGCACTAATTATTAATCTCTTGATATGAGTGTTGCATTTTTATTTTTATCAACTAATGAGTACTTAATTATGAACATCAAATAAATATTATTAAGAATATATTTAAATAATAGTTTTTAAAAAATATAAGTTTTAAAAATGATGAATATTGTTAATAGATCTTTAAAAAAATAAAGGTTCTCTCCATCTTCACTGACGTTCTTGCAAAGTAAGATGACTAGACTGAAACTACAATTTTTATTCTTTCTGTACTATATATCTACAATAACACATAAATTCAATGTAATATATTATGTTAATGCTATTAGATGGTATATACAAGCTCAAATTTTAATGTGAAAAATTTTTCTTTCCCTCAAAGTTTCAGACATCTAATTCCAAGAAGGAAATAAAAATTGAATTGTTTAGTCATCTCTAATATCAAAATATCTAAAATAAAATATTACTAACATGCGTATTTGGACAATTTATTTATAAAAATAAAATAAAAATCAGTAATCCGAATTGTAACCCCAAATGAAAGCAACCGATCCTTTTGTCTTACTTGAACGTTGTGGCACCCACTACCTCAAAATCCTAAATCCGTCCCTGAGCCCATGGATTTATATATGAGTATATTTTATTGTATTTACATAAAATATAGAACTATTTGTGTCAGTTTTTGATGATATGATGTTTCAGAATTCATTAAAAAATCATCACTCTATTCAAATAGTAAAAATAATTAATATCTTTTAGTTTTCAAATTTAATTTTTAATAAACAGAAAATATATCAACAAAATAAAAAAAAACAGACGAACCAATAATAACATTATAAACATAGTTGTGATGAGTTATATATAATTTGAAGGAAAAAATATTACAAATTCAAACTTAAGAGAAAATAGTATCTAAGACATACTAAGATTAAAATATGTTCTCTAACTAAGATCTTAATCTTCAATCACCCAAAAATTAAATAGGAGAAGGAAAGACTCTTGTAAGATAAATGATGATGTATACAATTTAAAAGCCTATATGTGAAAATAAGAGAATAAATATATTGCATAAAAAAATTGTAGCTGTGAAAAATACCATGTGTGATTCTCAAAGGTAAAATTATTTTACTATTACCTGTAAATTATACACTTTCATCATATTTATTTTTAAAATTTTACCTTTTCAAAAATGAAAAACAAGCTAAGAAAAAAAGATAAAAAGGGGAAAAAGGAACAAATAAAGACTAATAAAATAGAGAAAGGAAAAAAACTAGTGAATATCCTGACTAAAACTACATTATAAAAATACTTGGATAAATCAATATACCTTGAATTCCAAGAACACTTCAAATTGCATCACATATAAATCTAAGAAGAGGCATATTCTACAATAAGAGGGGGGGGGGGTTAGAAGAAAACAACAACAAAGAAATAGTGTTAAAAATTTGAAACCTTCCAGTTCCAAAAAAGAAAAATGATGAAGGGCAGGGGATGCTGGAGGACTATGAGATTTCTAGGAACACAAAATCAGTTTCTCACCGTTGTCGCTGTCGAGAAATCGCTGCAGACACCACATTTCATATGTTCTTCATGATTATCTTAAAGTCTTCGGTTTCTTAACTAAAATGGTGTTCCTACATCTTCCATGCCTTTTGAAATGTATATGAAGATGAAATGATTTACTTAAAGATGAAACATAGTTTCTTTATTTACCTGAAGAAAGTCATTATTCACTTGGAAAAAAGATTTATTACTTTCAATTGCCTTTTCGTTTACCCTATTCATGGTTATTTAAATGTAAGTTTAATTGTTGTCTTTTCAATTATCCTAATTATTGTAATTGAAGTGTAAATTTAATTTTCAGGTCATTAAAAATGAAAATATTATGCTTTTATTTTCATATAATGTTATATATATTCAAATAATGTTCAAGTGAAGGGCAAGTTCGTAATTCAACTTTGAGCTAAGGGATTTTCCACTTATAATATAATATGATATGATCAAAGAAATAATCATAGTAGAACAACGATAAAATAATGAAAAATAGAGCTCATTCAGTGTTATGTTATTAAGGAAATTATTTCCCTGAAATATTTGAAGTTATCGAATATATTATTTCCTCAAGCATTCACAATGTCACTATTTGAGATTTTTTAAATACAAAAGTTGAATCACAAGTTTATCTTTTGTAAAAAACAAACAAACATGTATATCTACTAACAATTCTATTTCATATGTAAAAATTTTTTATAATTCATATCATTACTTTTTATAACATAAATATCTCACATAAGATTATTCTCATAAACATAAAAATTATTATTACTTCAAATCGATTCCTACTTTACCATTTACATTCACCAGATACATTATTTTTATCAAGTCTATTTACCAACAAAATTGATTATTACATCATTCAAATGTGCTAATTACCCTCTCCTATTAATCTCTTCCGAACATCAATCGGAGATCAAAAGTAGGATTTAAGTTTGCAATCTTAACCCTCAAGTTAAACCCATGGTAATTAGACCAAATACATGTATTAACAACGACAAAACAGGACATAACACAATACCCACTACATTAAATCAACACCCAACCCCATTTGAGTACCCTTAGATCTTGGGGTATTAGCCACCCATTACAAAAGGAAAGAGATTATATCTTCTTTGAAAGCAGCCATGGGTAATTTGAAATAAAGCATTTACAAGTAAACCCACTTTGAATTCAACTTCAACTTATCAAATTCAAACTTCAAGTTGTGAACCCCCCAAAAGCTAGAAAAGTGTTCTTCAAAGTGAAAATGTTCTGAAAATCTCAACTATGCTCTCCAAAAAGAATTGTTATTTTAACAAGGAAGAAGTTAAGAATTGAAAATATTCATTTTTTGTAAAGAATGTAAAAATCTGGAAATCTGATAAGTATGTTAAGTTTAATTTTTTGTCAAGTTTAAACGATCATAACTCTTAGCTCTGGATTAGTTAAGTGTGTTTCCAGATATTTTAGGAAAGATCTTGGAATAATATTTCCAACTCTACCAAGTTTGCGCGATTCCCAGTTCGTATGAGTGAGATATGACCTTTCGAAGTTGGATTGTTCAAGTAAAGAAAGTCTAAAAACTAAATTTTAGAAAGGTATTTAAGTCTTTTCCTACCCAATTATTTTAATTAATTTTTAGGAGCTTATTTGGGTTCTAATATGAATTAGGCCAGTTAAAAAAAGTTGAAGTTCACGCTAGGGCTTGGAGAAAAGAGAAAAGATGAGAAACGAGAAGAAAAATTATCAATCGTCAAGAAAGTTTGTGTATACTTGTGGATTTCGTCAAGGAGTGATCCCTACGAGGTATGTGAGATCATATAGAGTTGGGTTAGTTTACCCACGCGCCAATCATGATTCACTTCTGCGAAGTATCTGATTTGAAAGTAAATCTTACGAGTTCTTGTTGTAAATTCGATTGAAATCTTGTGGGTTCTTGTTGTTGCAGTTTCTTAAGGTTGATTCATATTTTTAGGTGTGATTTAAAGTTGAATCCTGTATATATTGATGGTTTAGTTTATTCTAAGTGTTTTGGGAAAGAATAAATTGAAATAGGGGGTTTAGAGAGGAAAAATGAAGGAGAAAAGTCGGAGTTCACCTGGGCAGGGGCCTGGGGTGTTGCCCCTCTCTGAGCCCCAAGAAAGCCCCTCTGAATTTTGACCTCTGCGGCGCAGTCCCAGCCAGTGCGCTCCAAGCAGTTCCTGAACTTCAAGGGCTGGCGCCGCGCGTGTCACGGCCGGGAGCACCCCGTAGAAGTAACACGGCGGACTTGAACTCTCGGAGGTCTTGTACAAGCCCTTAGACATCTTTCATTGCATTTTCATAGAAAATTTAGCGGAAAATTTAAAACTTTTCATAGCACATCATATGCTAGAACATCACTTTATATATATATATATAT
>NC_028648.1:49000268-49012074 GCF_001406875.1 Solanum pennellii | reverse complement strand
TATATATATATATATATATATATATATAAATTGTTTCATAAGCACATAAGTAGACTCTAAGTCTCTTTGTCATCTTAGACTCAACATCAGTAGAGTAGAATAGGGACACGACCCTTAACAACATAAAATATAAGTCTAACTACTACATAATTTTGAATAATAACTTGACATAGGAAAATTTTAAATCATAAGGATCCCTTTCCTGGAACTTGGGAGATCTATCCAAGCCCTTCACTTAGGAGACTTCCTCTAGCCATAACCACCTACACTTTGTGTATAAAGATGAAGAAAAAAAGTATTAGTACAACAATACAATAAGTATGGCAACCATGCAAAAACATGTATTTAAGCGGACATGTAATTAGAAACCATGCATTATGCCTTTTTGTAAAACTTTGTGAACACTATACCATAGGCACAATATAACTCTCATACATCATATAGGCATGGACACTAATCATAAAAACACATAAAGCCACTTATCATACTTTGAGGCACATACAATACATACAACACATTACCTCTCTTTTACCTTAACTTCTTTTCTTAAGAAACCCTCAAGTGGTACTTAGTACATTGTATCACCTTAAAGTCACCCAAGATGTTCTTTCATAATATGCTTCATCAACACAACCCCATATATTCATAAACTCATAAGCACATCACAAGACATAAGCTTCACATAATACCATCACCTAGACAACCCCCAAGTCCCACTAGTGCAATGTGTCGGTAGCATCCCATAAAGCTACTTACACCAAGTGTTCCTAAGAAGTTATCCTAGACTTAGGCATATCATACTCAATGAGTCATAACACCTTCATTTTCTCACTAGACATAAGGCCACATACTTCATAGCATCATATAAGGACTCATTCCTTTTCTACAACCTTAGTCATAACTCATTTAGTTCATATCATATGTAAACCACCCTCATAACCCCTTCACAAGATTACTTGTAAAATGTACACATGGATTCCCATACCCCCACATATACCTAAACAGATTTAGAAGTCATAAGTGTAATTCACATGCATAATCATAATTCATGTCTTGACATAGCAAAGTCACTTTAACTTGCATTCATACAAATCATACAAACATATAAGTCTTCATTTCATAAAGGTTCAATCCTATTTTTTCTTGAAGTCCACTAGTGCAATGCATGGGTAGGGTCCATAATCCTACCTATACTAAGTAAACTTCTCAAAAGTTATGGTTAGAGTTTATATTCTTATCTTAATTCATTTCTTAACTTCTGGAAGACATAGCAATAACCTACATATACCGTGTGAGCTACATGAAATCTGGTGTTCTACTCCCACACTGAAAAGAGAGGGTACTATTTGACAAGGTAGGACCTTCATACATAATAGCTACTGTAGTGGATCCACTAAGCTAAGACCTATGGGGGCACATAGTTATGGAATATGGAGATTGCTACTAGAAACCTTGACTAGCTAGACGTGGAGGTTTCCATCTCATGAGACAACATCTATGTTGGGAACCCGGACTTGCTAAACGTGAAGGTTCTGTTGTGGGAAGCAGGACTTACTAAACGTCATGTTCAATCGATGCTAAGCTCAAACTCCCTAAACATTTTAAGCCTTTAAATAACATTAGTTCATAAAGTAGGCTTTAAGAGCTTTCTCCTTCATACATCATAGAGCTCAAAGGTTTCTAAGATGAGAATGTCCTTTCATCATAGAACCTACTATTCATACAACCATGTATGTGTGCATACATATGTGAGACCTACTTTCACATAAACACTTCTAGACACACATGCTCATAATGCATTTATCATATACTTACATGCATAGTAATAGGCAATGATGCATAGGAGAACTATCTTTTCATTAGTCACCATGAATCTATCCTTACTCATAGATATACATGAAGTGTGTATATAAATTGGTCAACATGATCACATAATGGCAATAATATGGTATTGAGGAAGCCACCCTCTAAAGATCACAAGACATGTACAACAACCTTTTAGCCAAGTCATACACATATAGAGTATTAAGGACCATTGGTTACACACACTCATTATACCATAGAAGGCAAGAACATATTCAACATTAGAATAGAAGACTCCTCGCATACTATGTTCACACATTCATATAGGTATTTCACAGGTAGGGGTCATGCTACAAGAGTATTCATCATCATTAGCCATATAGACCATACCATACCCTAATCCTTAACATGCAGATTCCACTTCACATCATCAATACACTTAGAACATGATACTAGAATCAAAGGCAATACACATCAACTTCATAACATGAAAATCATCACATCAATTCATCTTGTATCTAATGCCTTCAAGGTCATGATCACAACATATAAATATATACAAGAATCTAAACACCGCCACCATAACCATACCAAGCAACACAATTCATTATTCATTCTATGCTAAATAAAGGAAAACAGGTCGACTTACCAACTCTCCAAGTTATGATGATCATTGATCAATTCTCCACCATTCATAATCAACTGACATAGATAAGACTAGTATTAAACAATATACTACAATCTATTAACAATTGAATCATCATCTAATCAAGATCACAAGACCCACATTATATCATAAATTGAGAGGTTAAAGAAATCATGGGTTCTTCATGGAATTGGATTGAAAATCATGTTAAATCCATTGACTAATCATATATACATCATTAGAATGCTTTTGAAATCACTTTAACAATGAACCCATGGCTAGATTGAAAGATAGGAATTTTGACCTTAGAATCATGTTTGAAAACCTTTGAAGAACTCCTTAGATGAAATGTTAACTAAGGATCAACGGTTACCATACCTTAATACATGAGAAGCCCACGAAACTTTGAGAAGAAAGCACTTGGAATCCATATCCCTAGCTTGTTCTTGACCTTGGTCTCCAATGGAAGTTTTGGGTGAGTTTGTTTTGAGAGGGAAAGGTTTGATTTGAAGAATGAGTTCTAAATTAGGTTTAGGCTTATATACTAACTTAAATTACCTAAAAACACCTAAAAACCGCCCATATTTTAATTATGACATAGGGGTGAATCATGGACACGTGCAGGCAAAATATTGCAGGTCCAATCGACGTGCATGGCGACGGACCATCGATGGAAGGGTGGTGCCGTGCTGAACAACCGTAGTTTGTGACAGATGCTCCCTTTTTGGTGGTGAGATGACACGCCTAAGTGTGGAGAAACGAACCAAGTCGATGGGGCGTAAGTCAGAGTACGGGGCGTTGATTCGTGGGCGTCATTTAGACACTACCTAGACAATCTCTTGCCAGCCTTTGGGTCCTCCTTAAGGACTCTTTTAGTGGTCCTTGGGGGTCATGCCCTGACGTTTAGAATCTAAATACGTCCATCTAGATGTTAGTATTTCCCCCTATCAATTTGAACTCCAAACAACACGTAAAACATGCAACACTAGAACACACTACTACGCTTAAAGGCTAACTTTTGGAACGTCTTAATCGTTCTTTGATGTTTGACTTCAAAACTTTTCAAACGATTATCACAAGCTGTGACACACTTAATAAACTTGTTATTAACTCCTTAAGTCACATTTTAGGCTCTAGATACCTTAGTTCATTTTGAGGGTCTTGACAGCGCGCCTCTTAGAGCACCAGGAACGCCAGTTCTTTCCATCTCCCTCCTCCCATCTTTTTGTACTAGTTCCTTAGCGTACCTGTGTTTTATAGCTGAATCCAACACTCTAAGGTACGTCTAAAAATCATGAAATAATCTATAAACATGATATCATGAACCTTGAATCCATAATTCAATTCAAAGAAAGTTAAGAGTCAAGTCTAGAAGTTAAGAATCAAGTCAAGAGAAGTTTATAAAGTTTTCAAAAGTCTTTCAGAAACGTTTTAACTTTGTTTTAAGACTTAAGTTTTTAGTTAAGGAAAGAGAAAGAGTAAGATTTCATATCTTCAAAGTTGTAAGGGAACTAAGTATTCCCAAGAATTAAAATGTTTTCAACATTTAAGCAAGAAGAAACACCAATTCCCAGGAGAGCTTTAAAACTAAGTTTTGGGTAATTATCTCAACCCAAAGAGAGTTTTGTTTTAAAAAAATATGAGCTAGGTACATTTTTGGAGTATTATTGAGCACCGATATGGGGACGCAAGTTCAATAACTCAAGTCTTCATAAATCATGTAGTCATCATGGGCAGTAACGGATCATACTTTTTAGATGAATTGTAAGTGTTTTTTTTCATAGACTAGTGGATCCACTTAGTTAAGGCGTCCTATATGACGGTAAAGTATAGGATAGTTCTGGCAGCATGGGAATGACATTGTATCACCACTTAGGATCATAATGGTGATTGTCGGTTAGAGAATCTCCCACAGAAACTATATTACTTTATTATATGAGTAAAGTTGAGTTGTTATTGCACCTCTTTAGAAAATTGAGTTGTTATTTATTGTTTTAAATGCTTTGTATGAATTGCACTATTATTGTGTTATATAGTGTATTTGAGTTGAGTTATTCATGAGTTGAGTAGAGTCAAGGTAAGTGTTTCTTTAAGATTCCTTTCGAGCTTATGGTATGTTTAACATTCCACTCACATATTTGTACATTCAATTTACTGATGGCAGTTGGTCTGTATCGTCTTATGATGCAGACACAAGTAACCAGGATCAACATCAAGTTCCCCGTTGATCAAGTTGAGCACTCAAAGTCAGTTGATGAGCCTCCTTACTTCTGGAGGATCCTTTCATATTTGCTTAGGTTTTCAGTTGTTAGGATGATCGTAGGTCCTGTCCCGACGTCCCTCTTTGTTTAAGAGGTTTCATATATGAGTAGATATAGTTCTTTAGTCTTTTCATTTTCAGTTATATACGTTAAGAGTGGAGTTACCATTTTGGCTAAGTTTTATATTTGTTTAAGACATTGCATGAGTTATCCTTTTGAGACTATCTCTTCTGTTTAAGCCTTCCGCTGAATATAAGTCAGGACAAGGGTTATCTTGGGGCAAACAATGGTTCTTGAATGTCAGTCCTGCCCAGGGTGTAGGCTGGGGATGTGATATACCGTGGTTTCACGGTATAATTAATACTTTTTCCTTAAGTTTAGTGTGTCCAAAAGCCTTTTTTGTGCTAATTTTTATATAAGTTTCTCTTTGTTTTGCAGGAAATCTGTCCAAAGCTGAATGCGGAGATTTTGAGCGAAGAAATGCAGAAGAGACCACCTACGGAGCTTATGACGGTCCGTTGTGCTTGTGACGGTCCGTAGGTGGCAGCGTAGTGCAGCTGCTGAAGGAAGATGGGGAAGTCTGACCAAGTGTGGGGTTACGAAGCTTGTGACGGTCCGTCGTGTCTATGACGGTCCGTCCTGCAGGTTCGTCATGAAGTTCAGAGAAGTAATCCCAGTACCCATATTCCAAGAGTTGAAGTGTTTTGGAACGAAGACCCTCGACGGACCGTTGTGCCTATGACGGTCCGTCATACTTGCCGTCGAGGGTAATGAAGAGAGCAGCAGAAGAAATTGCACAAGTATGGGACGACGGAGTCCATGACGGTCCGTCGAGACCACGACGGTCCGTAGCGTGGTCCGTCGACCCAGCCGCATTTTGGCAGATTTCCAGCAAACAGAGTCCTTGTTTAATTAGGTTTTTATTTTTTATAAATAGTTCGAAAAACCTCATTTTTGAGGTTAGACTCTTAGATTGTTAAATTCCGTATTGGTAAACATTGTATTGGGAGATTCTTGATAATCATTAGACTTTTGTGAGATTATTGATTACTTTGAGATTCTTGCAAGTGATTTTTGGTGATTAATCAAGAAAACTTTCGGATTTTACTCTTTCTCATTGAAGTAAGTACATGAACTCTTATTTAATATATTTGAATATTGTGTTTATGGCCATGAGTAACTAAACTCCATAACTAGGGTTGTGGGAACCATAGGCAAATAATGAGATAAACCCTAGCTAAAATAACAATTCTAGAATAGTGTCTTGCATGTATTAATAATTCTTTCGCTTAGAAGTCTTTTTAACGGATGATCAACGTTAGAACTCGCCTTAATGCTACTTGCCGGACCAAGGAGGTAGATAATAGGAAAAGAATTATTAACATAGATTTAGTGTATACTATCTAATAGGCTAGTATTGATTGGTACGAGGTAATAACTTAGTCAAATATCGAATACGATGCTTAATATGAGGTAAAGATAAGGGTTAGGAAAGCAACACACGTAGCCGGACCAAGGTGCGGAGTGAGATTTTCTAGATGCCGGACCAAGGATTTAGAAATACATAACTTATCACTTTGCATGCAAGATACTAGGAAAGAATTGTTATAGTTAGAATTATCAAGTTATGAACCTGTGGGGAACACGTAAACCCTAGTTACTTTGATTAACTGATTAAAACCCAACTTTCAAACTCATTAAGTGTCTCTTTCAATTTAGTTAATTCTTTTTACTTATTAGGAAATACAAACCCCCCTTTTTACATTTTTATGTTTTTACTTTCTAAGGAAGTTATCAACCGAACAATAGTAATAACAAGTTGAAGTTAAGTCTAGACTATTTTCCTCGTGGGAACGATCCCAACCTCACTAGTTGGGTTATTTACTTGACACGACCGCTTTACTTCTTATTTGAGAAGTAAGTTTGAGCGTATCAAATTTTGGCGCCGCTGCCGGGGAAAGTAGCTTTTAGATTAACTTGAACTTATTACTATAGTTTAGTTGATATTTTCTTGATTTTACTTTGTTTTATTGTTTTTGATTTCTTTTCAGAACTATCCTCCTTGTATGCCAAATACACGGAGAGGAAGAGAACCGCTGTTTCCCTACGATCACGAGTTAGAGCGTACACTGCGCAATATGAATCGTAATTTGGGAATAAATGATGAGGATCCGAACCAGAACATCCCAGCTCCGGTTGATGTTCATGGTCAGATGTTACCCGATGCTCCGGGTGAACATCAACAGAGGGGACAGAATCCCGCTCCACGGCCCCAAGCATACTACAGAGGCTATGATGACATAGCAGATTCGGATGGGCCACTGGTTTTGCCTCCTCTACCCACAGGCCACACTTTTGTGGTAACTAGTAGTCTGATGCAAATGCTCACTGCCAGAGGTTTGTTTTCAGGGCTACCTTCTGAGGATCCACATGCCCATATAGCTAAGGTAAGGGCAGTGTGTAAAAGTTGTGTGGGGAGGCCTGATTTGGATCTAGATGTAATAGGGCTCAGAGTGTTTCCTCTCTCACTGACGGGAGAGGCTGCTATGTGGTTCACTGAGCTCCCATACAACTCAATCTTCACTTGGAACCAACTAAGGGATGTCTTCTTAGCACGCTACTATCCGGTCTCCAAGAAACTAAACCACAAAGACAGAGTGAATAACTTTGTGGCACTACCAGGAGAGTCAGTTAGTAGTTCTTGGGATAGATTCACCTCATTCTTGAGAAGTGTTCCAAATCACCGTATAGATGATGAGTCACTGAAGGAATACTTCTATCGGGGACAGGATGATAACAACAAAGCGGTGTTGGACACTATAGCAGGTGGATCTTATGGAGAATGTCCTTATGCTGAGATCGCTGAAAAATTAGAGAAAATCTCCCGGAATAACAAAGCTTGGAGTACTAGGAAGTCTGATACAGGGAGAAACACCTTCGCAGTGCAGTCCACTCACAACCCAGCCACAGATGAGATTCGTGAAGAAATGGCTCAGATGAGAACTGAGCTTGGGTTGGTACTAAAACATGTCACTGGGGGTGCAGAAAAGATAAATGCAGTCAACTACTTGGCTAAACCACCACCTCCTAATGATGAATGCTATTATGCGGAGGACACTTATGCAGTAAATGAGCAAATGGGGGGTTTCCGACCAAGCGCCCAAGGCTCAAATCAGGATAATTGGCGCCAAGGTCAAGGGAACCAAGGTCGGAACTATGGTAACTACAATCGTGAGGGTCATTATGTCCGAGATGGAAACTACAACCGCGACAACAACTTTAACAGGGGTAACTATGCTAATAGAAACGACAGGAATGGGCCCTATGTCCCTCCTCAAAATCGTGAAGTTACTCCTAGGGATGGTGGAGATAGTATGGCGCGAGTTGAGGATATGTTGCACAAAATGATGAGGAGGTTCGATGCTAGTGATGAGCACATTAAAGAGTTAAGGGGTGATTTAGCTAGTATTGGGCAAAAAGTTGATACACATGCAATTTCGATTAAACAGATCGAATTGCAAGTGGCCCAATTATCTGCGACAGTGAACACACGGCAACCGGGCACTCTTCCTAGCAACACTGTCCAAAATCCAAAGAATGATGCGCACTGTATGGCAATCACTACTCGGGGTGGTAAGCAAACCATTGACCCACCTATGCCATCTACTGAGGAAAATGTGAGAAAGGATAATGATAATGTGGTAAAGGGTAGTGGTGAAGCAGAGGAAAGTAATGGAAAAGATGCAGAAGTACCTATCAAGGTAATTCCCATGCCTAGGCCACCACCACCCTTCCCTCAGAGATTAGTGAAAAAGACCGAGGATGGTAAATACCGGCGTTTCATAACAATGTTGAAGCAGCTTTCTATCAATGTCCCTTTGGTAGAAGCTCTAGAACAAATGCCCGGTTATGCCAAATTTATGAAAGATCTGGTCACCAAGAAAAGATCGGTCACTTTCGAGGATGATGATAGACTGCAGCATTGTAGTGCTATTGCTACAAGATCCCTCGTACAAAAGAAAGAAGATCCTGGTGCGTTCACTATTCCTTGTACAGTTGGGTCATTACATTTTGCGAAAGCATTATGTGATCTGGGGGCAAGCATAAATCTCATGCCCCTCTCAATTTACAAGAAGTTGGGTTTGGGGGATCCAAAACCCACTGCGATGCGGCTACTGATGGCTGATCGGACAGTGAAACGGCCTATAGGGATACTCCATGATGTGCTAGTAAAAGTGGAGTCATTCATCTTTCCGGCTGATTTTGTTATTCTTGATTGTGAGGTCGATTTTGAAGTGCCTATTATTCTTGGAAGGCCATTCCTTGCTACAGGTAGAGCCTTAGTTGATATGGAGAAGGGACAGATGACATTTCGGTTGAATAATGAAGAAGCGACCTTCAACATTTGTAGGACCATGAGGCAGAGTGGTGAGCTCCAATCGGTATCTGCCATATCCCACAAAGAAAAGATGAAGAAGGAGAATGAAGAAAAAAGTCCAAAACAAGAGTTTATGGTTGGGGATTTGGTGCTTGTAGACAGTTCTGGATGCCTTGTCTTCCGGGCAAGCTCAAGCCCAAATGGACTGGCCCTTACTTGATTACCCAAGTATTCCCTCATGGAGCAGTTGAGTTAAAAGCCAAGGAGGGAGTACGGTTTAAGATGAATAGAGATCGAATAAAACTCTATTTTGGGCATAAAGCAGTGGGGAATGAAGTGATAGAGGCATACCATCTTGATGAAGGCTGAGTAATCAAGTGTCCTCCGTCGTGCCGCGGCGTTAAATCAGGCGCTTGTTGGGAGGCAACCCAATACTTATAGTCTTTTTAGTAATGGTAGCATTTTTCTACTAATGAGTTTTTAAATTTGCAGGCACATCACCAGGAAATTCTGCAGAAAATCACTCTGCAGCAGTCACCGACGGATACAGTGACGGTCCGTTGCGCCTGAGACGGACCGTCGTATGCCTCCGTCATACCAGGTACGTCTTTCTGTTATTTTCAAACTAGGGCACACATGACGGAACCAACGACGGGTCGTCACAGATGCAACGGACCGTCGTCGTGGAACCGTCGCGTGATTAATGAGGCATACCCGACCCGACCCAGTTGGAGTTTAATATAAAATTCCACCATTTAAACTTCCCAACCCCTCATTTCACCCCATTCCTTCATTTTTCCTCCCATTTCCCTCTCTTTTCAACTTCCACATTCTCTCCCTCGATCATTGTTCCCCCAAAAGTTATCATCTATTAGTCGGAGTTGCTGCTGTGGTGTCTTCTTGGTCACCGAGTACTTGCCCACCTTGTTTTTCTCCAATTCTAAGGTATGTGTCTCTAATTTCTACTCATTTATCTCGCATTTTTGTTTATTAGTTAGTATTAGCTTAGTTCTTCGTCGTATGTTGTTTCCTTTATATGATTATGTCTAAACCTAGGTTCAAAATGTTCGAATTTGCCATGTTGACAACCCTAGACATAGGTGCTTTTGCATTGCTAGTTTCCTAGGTAGTTGGGATAGACAAATGTAGGTCCAAAACACTACAAGACCATGTGGGTTCATCGGGGATGCATGGGGTACCCCCAGTTCTGCCACTGTTATTCAGAATGAGACCCCGATGACGGACCGTCGTACCCACGACGGACTATCGTAGGGTCCGTTCCACAAGCCCTAGCACCCTGTCCCAACGGACACATGTGACGGACCGTCGTCTTCACGACGGTCCGTCCTGCACAACCGTTCTGGTTGTCAGAGACCCTGTTTCTAAGGGTCTCTCATTTTTTCCCAAGTGTTTCCCAACGAACACATGTGCTTCACGACGGTCCGTCCTGCACAACCGTTCTGGTTGTCAGAGACCCTGTTTCTAAGGGTCTCTCACTTTTTCTAAGTGTCCTTCAACGGACACATGTGACGGACCGTCATACCCACGACGGTCCGTCCTGCATGACCGTCATGACGGTCAGAGACCCCTCTCCTATGGGTCTCCATATTTTTTCCAAGTGTCCTACGACGGACCGTCGTACCTGTGACGGTCCGTCCTGCACATACCGTCATGCTAGTCAGAGACTCTCCTTCAGGGTTCTCTATATATACATAGTCTAAGTAAAACACGACGAACCTCATGACGGTCCGTCATAGTCACGACGAGCCGTCACCTGGCCCATCGTGTGTCACTGTTTCTTTAGCAATGACATACTATTTTCAATGTTTTATTTCGTATGGTTTTGCTTGTCTTGTTTGCCACTACTCATACTAATATTGATCCTTTACAGGTAATATCTACTATGGCACCCAAGCAAGACCGAATCTACGCACGCGGGCGATCAAAGTCTGTCGCCCCGTCTGCCCGCATGGTCATCGGCTCTGATGATGAGCGTGACCCTGAGTATGTGCCCCCAGGCACTAACACACCTTCCCGTGCTGCACGTGCTCCCAGAGCCACACCTAAAAAGGTGGCGTCCGGCGTAGTCACTGCCTCCCAGTCTGATGAGGAGCGCACACTGACCGGCACACCCTCTGGGTCAGCCACAAATGAGGAAGGAGCGTCTGGCTCCTTAGGAGTATCATGGTCCGAGGAAGCCTCCGGCTCTGCTGAGGTTCCCGCACCCGCCACCGCTGCAGCGTCGGCCTCGTCTGATGAGGCTGACAGTTCAGACTCTACATCAGGCTCACCAGCTCAGGTCCCCACCCCAGCCACTGACCAGCCCAACCGGTGGTGTGTCGACGGGCAATTTCAAGTCTACTCCGACGCCAAGTTCCTGACTGATAAAGGAGTGATGACTCGAACACTCACCTTGGAGCGGCGGGTCCTGACAGGGAGCCTCCCAACGATGCCTGAGATCCACAATCTCTTCACCAGGCATCGCTTGGAGTTGACAGCACGTCCGTTGGGACAATACAGTGAAGAATTGGTTCGAGAGGTCTACGCATCTTACGTAGCGACTCTCCGATCACAGATAGATAGACGGGCTGCCCCCGCTAAACANTTAGGAGTATCATGATCCGAGGAAGCCTCCGGATCTGCTGAGGTTCCCCCACCCGCCACCACTGCAGCGTCGGCCTCGTCTGATGAGGCTGACAGTTCAGAATCTACATCAGG
>NC_028648.1:48999553-48999911 GCF_001406875.1 Solanum pennellii | reverse complement strand
TCCGTCGGTTTCTATACGGCGAGAGTGTTGATGCTACTCAGACCCCACTCACTGCCGAGTTTGACTACCGCTGACAGATAGTTAAGGATGGCCATTTCTTGCGCGAGCCATCACTGAGAGAGACCACCAAGAGGTGGATGGCCCTGCACCTGTCAGTAGATGGAGAGGGTGCCGATTGGGTGACTGAGCCGAAGGGGGCCATCAAGAAGGCCAACCTCACGTTCACAGCAAAGTTCTTGTGGCTGCTTGTCCGTCACTGCCTTTCCCCCACAACTGCAGATAATATCCTTACCTGGGATCGAGCAGTGTTGATGGCGGCGATGATAGCCGGGTTCGAGGTGGACTTCGCATGGCTTCT
>NC_028648.1:48995862-48996465 GCF_001406875.1 Solanum pennellii | reverse complement strand
AGTCCACTATTGGTACTGAGCTAGAACTTGCCTGCTTAGTCCTGCTGAAAGTAAGCTGTAATAGACAGTTAGGAAAGGATCATAGGCCCTTATTCAATATAGCCCATTTCTAGCCTAAATAAAAGAAACCAAATGAAATTTATCCTTCTTTAAATAATCTGAGCTTAAAATTAGACCTTTCTTTTTCACCCCAACTGATCTTTTCTGGGAACAATGTGTTGGCCCTGGTCCCTCCTTGGACGCGTGCACCTCAGCTTATGCCAAAAGCATAAGTTGAGGGTGGCTAATGCAGTAAACAACCTTCATTATGGCCCTGACCAAATTTTGGGTATTGTGTACCTTAACTCATGGCAAAGCCATGAGTTGAGGGTGGCTCTTATGAGGAATGCTCTGGAAAGTGGGGTTGAAAGTGGGCGAGATAAAATGATAAAAAGTGGAAGGTTTAGCCGATATGTCAAGGAGGTCAAAAAGTCACGAAAGTATACCTAAATATACCCTACCTGACCCTGAGCCTATGTTACTAGCTAAAAAAGTCCTATCGTGATCCTAAGGGTTGTATAGCGAACTTAAGGCAGTGAAAATAAGGGCAAGCTTATGGCAATA
>NC_028648.1:48989400-48995021 GCF_001406875.1 Solanum pennellii | reverse complement strand
ATAATAGGAAAAGAATTATTAACATAGATTTAGTGTATACTATCTAATAGGCTAGTATTGATTGGTACGAGGTAATAACTTAGTCAAATATCGAATACGATGCTTAATATGAGGTAAAGATAAGGGTTAGTATAGCAACACACGTAGCCGGATCAAGGTGCGGAGTGAAATTTTCTAGATGCCGGACCAAGGATTTAGAAATACATAACTTATCACTTTGCATGCAAGATACTAGGAAAGAATTGTTATAGTTAGAATTATCAAGTTATGAACTTGTGGGGAACACGTAAACCCTAGTTACTTTGATTAATTGATTAAAATTTAACATTCAAAGCTGTTAAGTGTCTCTTTCAATTTTGTTAGTTATTTTCACTCATTTAGAACTAGAAACCCCCCATTTATTGTTTTTACTTTCCAAGGAAGTCATTGACTAAACAATAGTAATAACAAGTTGAAGTTAAGTCTAGAGTATTTTCCTCGTGGGAACGATCCCAACCTCACTAGTTGGGTTATTTACATGACACGACCGCTTTACTTCTTATTTGAGAAGTAAGTTTGAGCGTATCAGGATGTGACAAACTTGGTATCAGAGAATATAGTTCAAGAGTAATATGGAGTCTATGAAGTCGTGTCTATAGAGTCCTAGTTATCGGTGTGAAGCGCACCACATCTACAATAAGGAGGTTGCAAAACTTAGGAAAATACTCTCACTTCTTTCATACTCACTTTGTGTGTTAGAGTTAATCTATATAAAGTTTCTTTCTAACTCGTGCTAGCGCATAACCGATTGTAAGTTGGGATGTTTTTTAAAGTGCTTTCATGGGGTGTTTCTTTCCCCATAAACTAAGAGATGGTTGCCAACATAAGGAGCAGTATGAGTTTATTCGTTGTTGGGTTGCTTCGTATGTCAAAAATGAAAAGTAAAGCAGTCATGCTAATATGTGACATGGGCATAACAAGGCTGATAATTCATGTGCAACAAGTTGAGGAGGACAGGCTGAGGGATATGGAAGAGTTTAAGAACAAGTGAGTTAAGATATCAAGGAATGAATCCGAGCAGCGAAAGAGTAATGTAAACCGGTCTTCTTTCCAACAAAAGCATAAGGGACCTGCTCCATCATGTTCCAGTGCACCTGCATCTAGAAACAAATGTGAGTACAAATAGTCAGATTTCTTAGACTTCAGGGCTAGACCTGCCCAATCTCAGGATAGTGTGGCACAAGTAGGTAACTAGGATCATGCATGTGCTAAGTGTGATAAAACGCACCCATGTAAGTGTCGTGATGATTCTACAAGTTGTTACAAGTGTGGACAAGAGAGTTACTTCACGAAAGATTGCCCTAAGAACTGCCAAGGTAATGAGAATCAGCGCAATAGAGACCAATCTTCATCAGTTGATCCACCATACAAGGTTGCACCTAGAGGAGCTACTTTTGGTACTGGCAGAGGAGCAAATAGTCTTTATGCGATCACTAACCGCCAAGAGCAAGAGAATTCTCTAGATGTTGTCACTAGTATGATAAAAGTATTTACTCTTGATGTTTATGCTTTGATAGACCCATGAGAAAGTTTATCTTTTGTGACTTCTCATGTTGTAAATAGTTTTGATGGTCTTCCTGAGAAACTCTGTGAACCCTTTTGTGCTTTTACATCTGTTGGGGAGTCCATTCTAGCTGACTGGGTATATTGTGATTGTGTCATTTCCATCAATCACAAGGACACCATGATTTATTTAGTCGATTAGACATGGTAGATTTTGATGTCATTTTTGGTATCGACTGACTTCATGCCTGTTATGCCTCCATTGATTGTAGAATTCGAGTTGTTAAGTTCTGAATTCCTAATGAACTAGTCTTAGAGTAAAAAAGTAGTTCAACAGTTCCTGAGGGTTGTTTTATTTCGTACCTTAAGGCAAAAAATTTAGTTTTCATGGGGTGTGTCTATCACCTAGTCCGAGTTAATGACTCTAAGGTTGAGAAATATCACCTAGTCCGAGTTAATGACTCTAAAGTTGAGATAACTCCTATTCAGTCAGTTTCAGTAGTAAAAGAGTGTCCAGAATTCTTCCCAAATGATCTTCCTAGAGTCCCTGCTGATAAATAGACTTCGATATAGACATTCTTCCTAATACTCGTCCCATATTTATTTTGCCATATAGAATTGCACCTGCAGAGATGAAAAAGCTAAAAGAGCAGTTGAAGATCTTCTTAATAAAGGTTTCATTTGACCAACTGTATTACCTTGGGACACTTTTGTCTTATTTTTGAGAAAGAAAGGTGGGTCCCTTAGAATGTGTATAGACTACCGCTAATTGAACAAGGTTACCATCAAGAATAAGTATCCTCTTACGAGAATCGATGATCTTTTCGATCAGCTTCTAGGTGTTACCTGTTTCTTTGAGATAAATGTCAAACCATGCTGCCATTAGTTGAGGGAAGAGAATTTGACATTCCAAAGACAGCGTTCAAAACCCGTTATGGTCATTATGAGTTCCTAGTTATGTCCTTTGGTTTGTCTAATGCGTCTGCAACATTCATGGACCTTATGAATAGAGTATTCAAACCTTATTTGGATATTTTTGTTATCGTCTTCATTGGTGACATACTAATCTATTCGAGAAATGAAGAAGATCATGCTAGTAATCTTAGAATAGTTCTCTAAACTCTAAAAGAAAGAGAGATGGATGTCATGTTCTCTAAGTGTGAGTTCTGGATTGAGTATGTGGAATTGTTAGGCCACATTGTTTCTTGAAAGGGAATTAAAGTTGACACCGAGAAAATAGAGGTAGTGTAGAATTGGCCTAGACTCATATCTCCAACAGATATTAGGAGTTTCTTAGGTTTAGCTGGCTATTATACAGAATCCATAGAGGGGTTATCATTTATTTCATCCCTTTGACCAAGTTAACTCAGAAAACAGTGAAGTTTAAGTGGTCTGAAGCTTGTGAGAAAAGCTTTCAGGAACTGAAGAAGAGGTTGACTACTGCTCCAGTGTTGATCTTACTAGAAGGTACATAAGGTTTTATCATATATTATGATATGCCTAGAGTTAGTTTGGATTGTGTGTTAATACAGAATGGCAAAGTTATAGCTTATGCCTCCAGACACTTGAAAGTTCATGAGAAGAATTACTTAATCCATGACTTCGAGTTAGCTGTTGTAGTATTTTCGTTGAAGATATGACATCATTATTTGTATGGTGGTCATATAGATGTATTCACTCATTACAAGAGTCTTCAGTATGTGTTCACTCAGAAAGAGATTAATATCAGACAAATGAGGTGCTTAGAATAACTCAAGAATTATGACACTTATTTTAATTTATATATTGGTACGTGACATCCGATCCAGTTAGTGGGTAGGATCATAACACCTGATCCAAAATGTATGTCGATATGACATTAGATCCTAGTTAGTGTGTCAAAATGTGACACCCGCTGTAACGATCGGGCTCTGTCGTTATAGAAAAGTCAACAAGAAAAAATTTTAGGTCGGAAAACTTTTTTATTGTAACTTGAAAGTTTCCAACATAGTCCAGATTTGGACAAAATCGAAGTTATTGAAGTCTAGAAAAACTTGGTAGCAATTGGGTGATCCAATTATGATTTTGATTACATGACTAGTTAGATAAGTCGTTAAGGAACCCGTACAACTTTACGGAATTGAATTCATGTGAGTAGAACTCCGGGATCGATCTTATCATGAACAGTGTTTTTTGAGAGGTTGTTGGTTAAATGTGTGTTGTGAAATCGGGTCTTTGAATTATCAAAATAGTTAATTGCTTCGTGCAAGTTGCTATGGCGGTGGTTTTGGTCGCTCTGGCGGTGCCATTATAGCGGAGTGAGGGCTGTTGTAGTGGGTTAAACGCGACTTCAAGTAATAAAAAAATCTCAAAACGTTTTTATTCTGCACTTTACGTTTTAGAGCTAAGGAATGAACCCCAGACGATTCTTGATATTTTCCACCATTCTTGTGTCTAAAAAAAAGATTTTAACTTCCCAAATCTGTTTTTTGATCCGTGAAACGTAATCTAATGGGTAATTATCGATGGGGGGATTTTGATAAAAAATTTATAGTGGATACAATCCTAATTTGGATCATGGGTTGATCTAGGCTTCATAATATTGTTAGTAATTCGGGTAATTAGTGATGGTTTATTGATTCCCTTGTTAGTATGATTGTTTGAAGATCAAGAACAATCGGAACGAATTCGGAAAAGAGAGGAGCAAGATTCTTAGAATTTCAAACTTGTTTTGAGGTAGGTGATGGTTGTGATTCTATGTTGTGTGAAATATGTTTGTTCTTGCTTCATTATGATACATGTATGTATGTGAATGTTGCATTATTGATCACAGTTGTTGTAAATGTATTTGCCACGAATCATTTCTTAATTGTATAATTTTGAGAATATACTTGTGGTGTGTTGAATGGATCGGTTGCCACGTTTCGACATAAATATGAGATTGGTTGCCACGTTCTGGCATAACTATTGGATCGGGTACCATGTTCCGATATGCTAACAGTTTGGGTTTGGATTCTATGAGAGGACCAACTGCTTGACATAATTGTTTGAGAAATGTGAAGTTGTACCTTGTTTGTAGATGTTGATAATGTTGTATATGTTTGATATATGCATGTAATTATATTCTGGTATTAACTTATGTATGTTACACTTATTGGGATAGCCTTGTGGTCCTACCAGTATACTGTAGTTATGTACTAATACTGCATTTGCTCTTATTTTGTTAAGGAAAGGGCATCTTTAGGTGTCTATTGACAGACCTCGCTTAGAAGATCAGTGATCATCGTTCGAATTCAAGGGTCAGTCAATTCTTCCAATTTGTCATGAGTTCTCCTTTCGTCTATGTCTACATTTCGTACTTAGACTCCTATAGTTAGTTAATTAGTTCATTCGTTGGGGTTGTAGCCCTTCTTGTTTACACTTTGGTTTATTGGTAGATGTTTTGGTACATTGACTTTCAGGTTTTAGGTTATTTTCTTCCATATTTTTACTTGTTAGATATTTCGGAAGTTTATGGGAACTTTATTTTTAGCTATTTTACTTGCTTTCGTAACTTAAATGCTTTAGTTTTTTGTTTAGTTGTTTGGTTTGGGTTGTAGTAGTGGTTCTCCCACCGGATGGTCAGTGTGGGTGTCAATCATGATAGTCTGGGTCATTACACCTGCTCCATCCAACATAACACAATCACAATCACAATGTACATTTTCATAATCATACAATCAATAGGTGATTCAGGGCATGTAGTTATTCGTTCATACTCATTTACATTTAGTGTGATCAAAATGCAACATTCGCATGCATACATACAATACAATGAGGCTATTACTAAAATATATCACAAAACATAAAATAACAACCATCACCTACCTTAAAACTAAGTTTGAACCCCCACCCCTAAGACACTCGAATCTTCCCTTTCTGGATTCTCTCCGCTTCTTCGTGGTCTAAAAATGAGAAATAATACAAGGATCAATAAACAAGGCCTAATTACCCGAATTATAATCAACATTATCAACCCTAGGCTAAACTCATGATCCCAATACCCAACTTAGGGAATTTTCCACCACTAACTTTAGGGCCAACCCCCCCCCCCCCAAACG
>NC_028648.1:48967763-48989114 GCF_001406875.1 Solanum pennellii | reverse complement strand
CCCCCCCCCCCCAAACGATAATTATCCAAGAAACTAAGTTCGACGGATCGATAAATGAATTCGGGGAGTGAATTTCTTACCTTTAGCACCAAAAGTCATGGAAAACCTTCAAGAGAACACCTGGGCTCGTTCTTTAGCTCTCAAAGTCAAAACTTGCACAATAAAGATGTTTTTGGGTTTTAATACCGATTTAATTCGTGATTGTCTGGTTGTGACGGCCCAATCACGCTATACCGGCACTAATCTCGACATAGTGGTTTACACGGAAATATAGATATAATTTAAGAGTTCCAAACCCCCAATTTTACAACACACTTCATCCCACGACACTCAAAAATTATCAGTTCATGATAAGATCAATTTCTGGAGTTCTACTCGCCTAAGTTCAATTTTGTAAAGTCACACGGTTCCTTAAAGTCTTACATATCTATTCATGTGATCAAATTTATAATTAGATCTCCAATTTGTTACCAGATTTCCCTAGACCTCACATGACTCAGATTTCGTCCAAATCTGAACTATGCTAGAAAATTCAAGTTACTACCACAAAATTTCTTGCCCCAATTTTTTCCTCATTAAAGTAAGAAAGGACAACAAAGAACCATAATTATATTCATCTTTCATCATTGACTAATTAACTAGTCTTTGCATGTTTATCCCAAACAGTGATGTATTCGTCACATCTTTCACGTAATCTACAAATTTTAACAGCTTAGAAATAGATATTATGCAACATATAAAACATTATTATAAAGAAAAATGAGATTTTTTCCAAACAAATATAATGCATCATCATACTTCTCACATATAATTATAGTTATATTTTGGCATGCCATTATGATGCCATAAAATTTGAGAGGGGAACAAAAATGAGAAACATAAATACAATTAAATGTGATGATACATAGATGAAGAAGAATTCAAAATAAAATAAGAAACTTTGAAATCAAATATTGTCCCGTGTCATACTTAATAGTTTGCAAAATCAACTTTTTTCCTTAATTCTATATGAGAAATTGAAAAGATAAGAGTTATAAAAATTTAATTTTTTTAAATGAAGGGCTTTGAAACCATGATTTGATCATTATCATCTTTCTTAATGTCTTTCTTATTTAATTGAATTTATAATTGATTCAACTTTTAAGTTAATATCTTCCCACTTTTAGTATTTTGTATAATATATATGAGATTATTTAATATTAAATTAATTAGAAATTTTGTTATCCTGAATCGATTGTTTATTTTTTTCGTCAACGATCATATCATCAGTTTCGAATTCATTGACTATTTCATCACTGTTAGGTTATTAGCATTTTAATACTAATATTTAACATATTAAATTGCTTTATTTTGGAGTTATAAGAATGAACATTGGAATGGATGACTTCTACATCATCCATTAGCATTGGCTATCCATCAATGTATTTCATTCTTAATTCCTCCATTACTCTTTGTAACCTATGTAACTCCCATTGTAACCTATGTAACCTATGTAACTCTCATTGTAACTTATGTAACCTATGTAACTCCCATTGTAACCTATGAAACTCCTAAGGCCATTATCTTCACTATTTACTACCTCCATTATCTTCCTATTCATTGCTAGGAAGACTTCATTTAGTATAAATATTGGTAGTCTTCATTTGGTTCTTGAGACACAAAAAAAAAAACATAAGAGAAAACAAAAAGTGAAAGAGTTAGTCTAAAAGAGAGTTCTTATTAGTTGAAGGGAGGTGTTCTTTTTTGTGGAGCTTTGAACTCAACTCTTGTCCAGAGTTGTTGAGTTATACTTTGTGAAGGCTGTTGTATCCTGGAGGGGACAAGTCAAAGAGGACTACTGCTGGACCGGTGAAAATATTTGTTGCAGTGGGCTTGAATCTCCTTAAAGAGAGCGAGATTTCCGCGCCTCAGCCTGAAGAGATTACTTTCTTCATTTTATTTTCAATTTTAATCTTGCAATTTTATTATCTTGTAAGTTTTTTCACTAACAATTTTAAGGAGATTCACGATGGCTACAATTGAAAAAACCGCGGATGTCCAAATGGGAGATCTTAACAAGCCATTTCGGTTCAATGGTAACCATTTCAAAAGATGGAAGGGTAAAGCACTTTTCTACTTAAGTCTTCTCAATGTTTCTTATGTATTAACTGAGAAGAATCCAAATAAAGAAGACATCACCACTATGAATGATGATGAAACTATTTCTCATCTAGAGAAAGTGGAAAAGTACGATGGTGATTCCTATAAGTGTCAGTATTATCTTCTTAATTGTCTATTTGATAATTTTTATGATTATTATGATAGAACTTACTTTAGTGCAAAGAAAATTTGGAAGGCATTGCAGAGTAAGTATGATACCGAAGAGGCTGGAGCGAAAAAATATGCAGCTGGTAGATTTTTTTCGTTTCCAAATGGTGGACAACAAATCAGTGGTAGATCAAGCTCAAAACTTCATCATGATTGTTGGAGAGCTTAGGACCGAAGAGGTTAAAATTGGAGATAACCTTATTGTTTGTGGCATAGTGGATAAACTTCCACCTTCTTGGAAGGAATTTCAAAAAACTATGCGCCACAAACAAAAGGAAACCTCTCTTGAAACCTTGATAATGAAAATCCGCATGGAAGAAGAAGCAAGGGGCCAAGATGCCCTTTTACAAACAGAAGAGAACAACATCACATCGAAGGTAAATTTAATTACTTCAAATAATGCTAAGCCTGAAACTCACAAAAATACTTCTTTAAAGCCTAAGAAGAAAAAATTCAAGAAAAATAATGGTAGACCTCCCAAGAAAAATAATGGTGAAAATCACCAAGCACAAAATCAACAAGTTCAAGAAAAGGGACCATGCTTTGTTTGTGGCAAGAGTGGGCATATTGCTCGATTTTGCAGATTCCGGAAACGTGGTCCTAACCCTCAGGCAAACGTTACCGAAGAACCTTTTGTGGCGGTGATTACCGACATAAACATGGTTGAGAATGTTGATGGATGGTGGGCTGATTCTGGTGCAAACCGTCATGTCTGTTATGACAAAGACTGGTTTAAAAAATACACTCATTTTGAGGAGCCCAAAACCATCATGCTTGGTGATGCTCACACTACTCAAGTGCTTGGAAAGGGAGATGTTGAATTGTGTTTTACTTCTGGAAGGATATTAACATTGAAAGATGTACTTTATACTCCTTCTATGAGAAAAAATTTGATGTCTAGTTTTCTTCTTAATAAAGCAGGCTTTAAACAGATTATTGAATCTGATCAATATGTAATAGTGAAGAAAGGTATTTTTGTGGGGAAGGGGTATGCATGTGATGGGATGTTTAAGTTGAATGTTGAAATGAATAAAACTTCTACTTCTGTTTATATGCTTTCTTCTACTAATTTTTGGCATGCTCGTTTGTGTCATATTAATGATCGTTATGTTGGAATCATGAGTAGTTTAGGATTAATCCCAATGGTTAAAAAGAATTTTGAAAAGTGTGAGGCTTGTAGTAAAGCCAAGATCACTAAAAGGCCTCATTTTCAAGTTGAAAGAAAAACTGATTTGTTAGAATTAGTTCATACTGATATTTGTGAACTTGGTGGAATTCTAACTCGTGGAGGTAATAGATATTTTATCACTTTCATTGATGATTTTTCTAAGTTTACATATGTTTACTTGATGAAAAATAAAAGTGATGCTTTTGAAAATTTCAAAACTTATCTCAATGAGGTTGAAAATCAGTTTGGAAGAAAAATAAAAAGAATTAGAAGTGATAGAGGCCGTGAATATGAATCAAATGAGTTTAGTTCTTTTGTTAGATCATTGGGAATAATTCATGAAACTACTCCTCCTTACTCTCCTTCGTCTAATGGAGTAGCAGAAAGGAAAAATAGAACTTTGGTTGAATTGACTAATGCCATGCTTATTGAGTCACATGCACCTTTAAATTTTTGGGGTGAAGCTATCTTAACTGCTTGTTATGTGTTGAATCGTGTGCCTCATAAAAAGTCTAAATTGACACCTTTTGAATTGTGGAAAGGTTACAAGCCAAGTTTGGGATATCTAAGAGTTTGGGGTTGTCTAGCCTTTGTGAGGCTAATGGATCCCAAGATTACAAAGTTGGGTAAGAAAGTTACTACTTGTGCTTTTCTTGGTTATGCTTCAAATAGTACAGCCTATAGATTTTTTAATCTTGAAGATAATATTGTAATAGAATCTGGTGATGCTATTTTTCATGAAAATAAATTTCCTTTTGATACTAAAAATAGTGGGGGTCAAAGGATTGAACAAAATATTTTGTCACTACCTAGTTCTTCTACTTCAACTTTGAAAAATAAAGAAGTTGTTGATTTTGAGTTAAGAAGAAGTAAAAGAGCTAGAGTAGAAAAAGATTTTGGTCCTGATTTTTATGTGTTTAATATTGAAAATGACCCTCTAACTTTGAAAGAAGCATTATCTTCACATGATTCTATTTTTTGGAAAGAGGCTGTAAATGATGAAATGGAATCTCTAATTTCTAATAAAACTTGGAAGTTAGTTGATTTACCACCGGGTTGTAAAACAATTGGTTGCAAATGGGTCTTAAGGAAAAAGTTGAAACCGGATGGTTCTATTGATAAATACAAGGCTAGGCTAGTTGCAAAAGGTTTTAAACAACTAGAAGGCCTAGAATTTTTTGATACTTTTTCTCCGGTAACAAGAATTACATCCATTAGACTTTTAGTTGCTATGGCTGCAATTTTTGATTTGCAAATTCATCAAATGGATGTAAAAACTGCTTTTCTAAATGGAGACCTAAATGAAGAAATTTATATGGACCAACCCGAGTGTTTTGTTGAAGCAGGCCAAGAAAGCAAAGTATGTAAACTTACTAAATCCCTATATGGCTTGAAACAGGCACCAAAGCAATGGCATGAAAAGTTTGATTCCTGCATGATTGAAAATGATTTTAAAACAAATGAGTGTGATAAGTGCATATATCATAAGTCTTGGAATAATTCACATGTGATCATTTGCCTATATGTTGATGATTTGTTGATCTTTGGCTCTAACATGAATGTTATTGATGAAGCTAAAAATGTTCTTAGAAGCCATTTTGATATGAAAGATCTTGGTGAGGCAAATTTTATTCTTGGAATAAAAATAACAAGAACATGTGAGGGGATTTTCCTTGACCAGTCACATTATGTTGAGAAAATTTTGAAAAAATATAACTTTCATGATTGCAAGAATGTTGCTACTCCTTTTAATTCAAGTGTTCACTTATTTCCTGTTGAAAGTGAAAATGATGTAATAAATCAAAAGGAATATGCTAGTATAATCGGAAGTTTGAGATATGTGACTGATTGTACTAGGCCTGATATTGCATATGCAGTAGGAGTACTTGGCAGGTTTACAAGCAAGCCAGGTAATGAACATTGGCATGCTATAACAAGAGTTATGAGATATTTAATTGGAACGAAAAATTATGGTTTGTTCTATAAAAAATATCCTGCTGTACTTGAAGGCTTTTGTGATGCGGATTGGAACACTTTGTCAGGTGATTCCTGTTCTACAACTGGTTATGTCTTTACTTTAGGTGGTGGTGCTGTTTGTTGGAGATCAAAAAAGCAAATTATAATTGCTAACTATACCATGGAGGCTGAACTAATTGCTTTAGCTTCAGCTAGTGAGGAAGCGAATTGGTTAAGAGATTTATTGTTTCAAATTCCTTATTTTGAAAAACCAATTCCTCCTATTTTAATTCATTGTGATAGCACCGCTGCAATTGGTAGAGTTCAAAACCGTTATTACAACGGTAAATCCAGACCTATAAGGAGGAAACACAGTAATGTAAGATCGTATTTGACAAATGGTACCATTAATGTCGATTATGTCAAATCTTGTGATAATCTTGCAGATCCTCTTACAAAGGCCTTAACAAAAGAAAATGTCTGGAGCACATCGAGGGGGATGGGATTGAAGCCTACAAATCCTTGAGTCATATATGAGGAAACCCAACCTGGGGACTAGAGATCCTATAACCAGGTTCAAAGGGAAAAACTAATCATATGATGACTTGTTGTGAAAAATGCACAATTTTTTTCCCCTCCCTATGATGTGAGTGCATTATTTCCTGTAGTATGTGAAGGTTGAGTTGATAAAACTCTTAATGAAAATCTGTAGCCCGTATGGGTGGAGTGTTAATCTTACAGGAGCACTCTCGACAGATTTCACCTATGTGATGTGTGGAAGTAGGTCGCTTCCTATGAGAATGGGGCTTATTCTCAAATGCACTCATGAAACCGGGATAGCACATGGCCATAACGTGCTGGCTGTTAAAGCTCATGTCAACACCTTGATTATTATGTGTGAGCAGTGATATTTTATTTCCCTTAAGCAGTCATAGTTCAAGTCTGAGACCACTACGACTCTGGAGTAAAAGTTACTGTTTCACTAAGTGGAGGTTCAATGCAGAGCACACCTTCATTATGCATAGTAGTCTTCCTTCAACTGATATACTCTCTTATCTAAATATTAAAATGAGTGGGGGATTGTTAGGTTATTAGCATTTTAATATTAATATTTAACATATTAAATTGCTTTATTTTGGAGTTATAAGAATGAACATTGGAATGGATGACTTCTACATCATCCATTAGCATTGGCTATCCATCAATGTATTTCATTCTTAATTCCTCCATTAGTCTTTGTAACCTATGTAACTCCCATTGTAACCTATGTAACCTATGTAACTCCCATTGTAACTAATGTAACCTATGTAACTCCCATTGTAACCTATGAAACTCCTAAGACCATTATCTTCACTATTTACAACCTCCATTATCTTCCTATTCATTGCTAGGAAGAATTCTTGTAGTATAAATAGTGGTAGTCTTCATTTGATTTTTGAGACACAAAAAAAAAACATAAGAGAAAATAAAAAGTGAAAGAGTTAGTCTAAAAGAGAGTTCTTATTAGTTGAAGGGAGGTATTCTTTTTTGTGGAGCTTTGAACTCAACTCTTTTCCAGAGTTGTTGAGTTATACTTTGTGAAGGCTGTTGTATCCTGGAGGGGACAAGTCAAAGAGGACTACTGCTGGACCGGTGAAAATATTTGCTGCAGCGGGCTTGAATCTCCTTAAAGAGAGCGAGATATCCGCGCCTCAGCCTGAAGAGATTACTTTCTTCATTTTATTTTCAATTGTAATCTTGCAATTTTATTATCTTGTAAGTTTTTTCACTAACACTACTTTGGTGTTCACGTAAAAAAAATTATCTAATGAAATGCAAACAACTATTATTGATGGTATTTTTGTAAAAGACAAAAATTTGGTGTAGAATTTTAATTTCTAAAAGATCCCAAATAATGAGATTTATTTCAAATACTAGTTTTTTCTAGTATTTGGGAATTTGGGTTATTTACCAAAATATTTGCAAATGATGACAAATTATATGGACAAATACTATTTCCCAAAATTTTCTCCAAATTTTACTTGGGAAATCTATAGCCAAACAGGTCCTAAGTTTTAGCTTCTCTGGATCACTTAGTTGATACATATAATGTGACGCCCTCATAGTTGATTGTCTCGTCAGCACCTCATAGAGAAAATAATGCGTTCTATAGCCAAACAGGTCCTAAGTTTTAGCTTCTCTGGATCACTTAGTTGATACATATAATGTGACGCCCTCATTGTTGACTGTCTCGTCATCACCTCATGGAGAAAATAATGCGTTCTATTAGTTTTGATATTACTATTCTAATCTGCTACAAAATTCTAACTTATGTATAACTAATACACAACATTATCGATACAAGAGTTTGTAATACATGTATAAGTACAAAGCTAAATATGTGAAGGTATTTTTATAAACAAATAAATTTTTAAAATAAATTAATGCAACAGATGTTATTTAAATATACCAAATCAAACGATCAATAATAAATAATACCACCATAATTAACTATAAATTAATTAATTAATTTCTACATTACTAATTTAAAGATAGTAAATACTCTTTCACATTTGTCAACTCAATACAACTATTTATGGAATCTCTAGATGTGATTTGTGTGTACGGAATTTCGTTGAATTTCGAGTATTTTTTCAATGTTTTGATAGTTGGTTGTATTTTTCTATTGCCTGAACCGGGTCCCTCTCGCGATCGCGAGGAGTAACTCGCTTTCACGAGGATTGCTTATGTGAGATATTGTTTGCTTTCGTGAAGAGTCAACTTCCCTTGACCTTCACGATCGCGAATGAAATGTCTGCAATCGCAGAAGTAAAGGCTCGTTCGCTTTTGCAATGTGCGAGATTTTAGCGGCTCACTTGTACGATACCTTGGAAGATTTTTTGCTTTCTATTTCAGCTATTAAGCCATTTTTTCAATTTTGAGCTTTGGGGACCCTTCGTGGTGATTTTGAGAGGATTGTTTTGTGCTAAAACATTTGGGTAAGTGTTCTTGATCCTAACCCATCATTTTCTATTAATTAATTATGAGATTTAACAATAAAATATGAGGTTATGATTGGTAAATAATGAGGTTATTTTAAGAACTCAAGTTCTTAGCAAAAATGGAGTTTGTAAATCGATTTCAAGTCCTATTTCCAAATGATTTTCCCTAATGATTTTCTAAAAAGTCTCGAGTAATGTTTTCATGTATTAAATTTGGATTCAAATCTTAATTTTAAATTGAGTTTTGTGTTGATTGATCCACCATTCAAGGGAATGGTTGTGGGTGTTGTTATTTCCGGAAAGAGATTTTAAATACTTACTCATTTATAGATTATGGGGTTTCGAAAGTAATTCAGAAGGGAAAAACTCAACTATTGGAGTGATTATTGATTGGTTTAAGGCATGTGACTTTCTAAACCTTGTAGTCTAGTTAGAATTTGTATGTTTCCTTTGTTGAATGTGTGGGGAGTAATGGGAATGAGGGAAGGGTTTGAATTGTCCACTTGTTATATCTAAATGAACAAAAAGGGATTGAAAAGAAAAAGGCTATGTGTTGATCATGATGACGTCAATTGCTTTAATGTAACCCTTATTGATTGATTGACTAAATATTTGAAAGCATGAATGTAGACTTGAATCGTGCAAATTGTTGTATCTTCTATGTGGTTTGATATTTCTTGTGCACTTTGATCATTGCATGTGAAGTGTTATTATGCATAGGTCATTGTCGGCAAGTGTTATTATGTCGAGGTCTTTGTCAGTGAAAGTTATCATGTCGGAATCTTTGCCGGCAAGTATTATCATGTCGAGGTCTATGTCGGCGAGTGTTAAAAGTCGATGGAAAATGATTCCGGCTAGTGATGATCATTGTGACTTGATACACTTGATGCTTATGTGTGACTTACTTATGAATTGTAAATGATAAACTTTTTATGTATAACTGAGCTACTTGTCATTGAGATTGACTTATTTGATTCGTCGATTATTGAAATGTGAAGATTGAACCGAGAATATTGGGCATGTGAGTCGTGTATTATAAAATTGCTAGGTTGGGCTGATTTCTATGCAATTTGTAGTTTGAGGAGGTTCGGTTGGAGTGCAAGGGGTATTCGATTTCTAGCTAGTTGCTTGTTTAGTAGGTTGCTTGTTGGGTACCGCGTTGTTGGTAGTCACCCTTGATTCTACACTTGTGTAGGTTCCGATCCTGGATCCGTTTGTTCTTTTTCTACATTTATTGACCTCGAGGCTCATCAATGACTTGAAGAGGTAGTTGTTTGTCATTCGGCGGGCCTTTTCTTTCCTTTTTTTACACTTTGTTCTGTTTGAGAAACAAAGATTGAGACTTGTATTTATTTCTTAATTCCTAACTTGTGTATATAATGACTTGCACACGTGACAACCAAATTTTAGTGGTGATAATAGAAGATTATGTTTTTCTATTTTATCTTGTTTAGATTTTGAGTCTAATTTACTTTCCTTTCGTTTCGTTGGGTGAGGCTAACTTGTACCGTTTGGAAGAGATAAGTGTCATCACATCCATTTTTAAATCATGACATCACTAGAATCTTAAACCTAAAATGATTTTCTTTTTAATGACTCAAAGATTTGTTAGTGGCTGTGAGGCTCACACAACCTAGGATCCTTTTTAGATTCCTTGACCACTTTTGAGGTTGGCAACAAACTCCTTCAAAATTGATTGCATGGGGACATACTCCATGTCATGTGGCTCACACATGTTTGCATAATTATTTTGTTACCCTAATAAAAATGTCATAATTCTTTATAAAGTGTTCAAATAATAAACAATTTGAACTATTAAAATGAGATTTAAAGAGATTTCATCAAATTAGTAATTATTCGTAACGTAGTTCTTTATATCTTAGAAATGGGTGTTCATTTATAGGTAGATCTTGTGTAAGATTTTTTTAAACTCAAGTCGATAACGCAATTTTTCAATTCAACTTGGCCTAGGGCTCTATTTAGATCCTAAATATTTTTTTATATATCTAGTTAACTTCTTATGATATCCACATAACATATTTCTTATAACTAGTGCTTGATATATAGTACTTGAATTAATGTACACATACAGCTTTTTAGTGATCATAATTCAGCTTTTCATGCTAACACATGTATTTCTCTCTCTTTTGAAAGCAAACTATTGTTCTGTTCATTTTCTTTTGTATACTTATCCTTACTTTTTGCGTTTCTTCTGCTTAGGTTTTTCCCACCCATCTGAAGAACAATTACTTGTGGCTCTGCACTCAAGTTGAATTTGTGTCTATACATAAACATGGTCATCTAAGAGTTGTTGATTTATTAAAATTTATCTTTTAATTTCTTTTTTCATCCATACTTTATGGACGATATCCAATCATATAATGTCACTAATTTTGTTATTCTAAATATACTCAGTCTCTAGCTAATTGGTGATGTTTGACTATCTGGTAGAAACTTTAGTAACAATTTATGTATCAATTAGTTCTGTAAACTATATATATATATATATATATATATATATTTCTGTTATTTATGATTCAACTGAGGTTCTTCTAATGGGAAAGCATCTCATCCATAAATTTTAGAGAAATCAAGTTTACATCACCCTAAGAAATCTTTATTTTACCCCTAAAAACTTTGAGAAATGCCAAAATGAACAGATTATTGTTGAAACAATGAAAGATGGTAGCATAGTCATGATCGACCATCCACAAACAGATTGCACATGGTTGGTACAAAAATCTATTCTTCTTGACTGATGCAATCAATAGATAGGATAATGCAGTAGCCTCGAAAGAAATGTTGGATTTTAACTAATGTGACTTTTTCAGTTTCAGTTATGCTTCTTGCTTTTTTTGGCTATGATATGTTTCTGATATAATAATGAGTCTTATTGATAAAGAGGTGTACATCCAATATATATAGAGAAAACATGAATAAGTAATTACACATGAGTCACATAATTATTATTAATTATAGTTACTCCTATTATCCCCCCTCAAGCTGATCCACGGGTACGAGGGGAAGCTTGGTAGCGAGGTAATGAAACGCAGCCGGTGGAAGAGGTTTGGTAAGTATGTCTACAAGTTGTTCGGAAGACGGAACATGATGTGTGCTCATAGTACCAGCCATGACCTGTTCACGAACAAAGTGGCAATTAGACCCAACATGCTTCATACTATCGTGAAGGACTGGATTTTTTGTAACGCAAATGGTGGACTCGTTGTCACAGTAAATCTTTGACCGAAAAGGAGGAAGGCCAAGAGCATCCGTAATGTGATGAAGCCACATAGCTTCGGCGACTCCAGCCGTCATAGCTCGGTATTCAGCTTCGGTGGAAGAGTGTATAGACCTTGCTCACAGCGGCCCTTGTACCGGATTTGTTTGGTTAAATTGTCCACTGTCTGAAAATTATTGGCATTGAAAAGAAGAGTGCAGTTATTTTCTTTGGTAAACAGATAGACAGACAGAAGATTGGATGTTAGGGATGGGACGTGATGTAGCGTGGACAATGAGAAAGTACCTGTGGGGGTGTAAACATAGCCAGAACCTGTATTGGAGATGGGTAAAGATTGGTCGTTACCTACAGTGATTGTGTCGGCGCCAGAATAGGAAATCGGATTATGGAGTTGAAAGTAATCAGGCGTCACGTGAGAATTTGCACCAGTATCCAGATACCAATCACTTGAAGAGTTGCTTGTAGATGCATGCATCGCACGAGTTCCGCCGGTTGGAGCAGAAACAGACTGCTCGTCGTAGCGATACCAACATACACGAGCCGCGTGGCCGCGCTTGTCACAGATTTGACACACAGGCAGGTCGCGGCTTGAAGAAAAATTGCCGCCACCACGTCTGTTGTCCTGGTCAGGTCTGCTGCGGCCAGAACTGCTGCTGTGGACGATTGTCTGCTGTCGTCCTCTGCCTCCGCCGCGGTGTGCACCGCGTCTGCCTGGACGTCCGCCACCACGCTGTCCAGCCGCGTAAAGAGCAGTGTGAGTTGCCTGAGATGTCGAGTCAGCGAGGGCCAATTTGGATTCCATGGCAAGATTTAATTCTTCTGCATTCAACCAGCCCAAAATTTGATTGAGTGTGAGTGGACCATCGTGATAGCGAATGTGCTGTTTTAGAGAAGAAAATTTGGCAGGCAGACCCCGAACAACAGCATTGATGACATCTCGTTCGGGAACAACTTCATTGAGGGCATCAAGATCAGAGATAATCGAGGCAGCTTCGTCCAGATATTGGACCATGGTGCGAGTGCCCTTGCGGAGGGTGTGAAGACGATCACACAACTGAAAAACATGGGCTGTTGATAAGGAGTTAAAGCGGGCAGCAAGAGCATTCCAAAGAGCCCCAGAAGTAGTAAAACCACGAGCATACTTCTGAATTTGCGGGCTAATCACAGCGAGAAGGCAGACATGAATTTGATCATCGATAAGAGCCCACGACATATGGGCGGGATTTGGTTCCGTCGAGTTTGTACCATCTGTGTCCGTGACGGTGACATTGATTGGCGGCACTATTCCGGTACCGTCGACCCAACTAAGAAGAAGATTTGCGGAGAGCGCCGTCTTGACGCTATTCGACCAAGCTGTATAATTATGATCGGTTAATTTGTCTGGATGAGATTGTGAAGATTGCGAAGAAACAATTTCACATCGGAGGGAAGAGTGGCAAGAGGATCGGCTGCCATTGTTGACGAAGAGAAGCAGACGAAAAAAAAAATTTTTTTTGATCAACAGAGGACGAAGAAGAAGAAGGTTTAGGGTTTTTTTTTTTTAGGTTTTGGAAGAGTTTAACCTTTGCTCTGATACCATGATATAATAATGGATCTTATTGATAAAGAGGTGTACATCCAATATATATAGAGAAAACATGAATAAGTAATTACACATGAGTCACATAATTATTATTAATTATAGTTACTCCTATTAGTTTCTCATATAAAAATATATGAGTAATTAGGTTTGCACCTATTATTATCTTCCATTTAGGATAATCAATTTTTTAGATTATCATTGTGCTACTCATAAGTAAGTAATTAGATGTGCAACATATCTAGATCTGCTCTCGATAAATTAAATGACCCAGCACTACATGCTCTGACCTCTATATCATCACCATGAGGAGTTATATTATGATAGCAAGAGGCACAATATAACGTTTCAAGTGCCTACATGCTCAGGGCCCTTTAAGGTATGAAGCTTCTTTCCTTGCTTGAAATGTGAAGTAAAATATGTTTGACACCATCAACTACATTATTTTTTTTTCTTTTTTTGTCTCACACCCATCAAGTTTCTTTAGTTGGACAATGAAATTTCCTCATGTTCATTTAGCAACTCATAAAAAAATTTCATCTATCCATCTCTCTCTCTCTATATATATAAAGAACCCTAGATCCTCCTATGTGACGCCATCACAAGCAAGAATTTTCTTTTAAATTTATTTATTTTCAAAGATAGTCTTTCTCTTTCATGAAAAGATGTGACTTTAATAAGAGCTGCGAGTTTTATCAAAAGTTGTGACTTAAATGAAGAGTTGCGACTTTTATGAAAAATTGTTGACTTTTATGAAAAGTTGCGACTTTAATGAAGAGTTGTGACTTTATGAAAGATTGTGAACTTTTCGAAGGGTTGCAACTTTTTCAAAAAAAGGGATTTCCTCACATTTGAAAACAACAAAAATTATGATATTCTTCTTCTACTTCCGTAAAATTAAATATTTGTGTACTTTCCTCCTGTTAAGTGACTTATTGACACCATTCTTTTTGTCAATAAGTTGGTGAGTAAAATCGTTCCATCCTGAGAAAATGTAATTCTTTAATTAAACCTCTAGTATTTGAGGAGAATAATTTTCTTAAGGGGATATTGTGTATTCAATGGACTCGCTTCATTCCTACCAAAAATGGTGGATGCACAAATCCACAACGGATCGTGTCCTTCAATTAGCACGTTGCTTTTTACCTTTCTATTTCATTCTATTTTTACATATTCTGGTATATTTTTTACACTCATTAATTAATGCTTATGATATTAATTGTTGTTTTTGAGTTTATGTTTTAAACTTTGTTTTTATGTTTCTGCAAAGTTATTTTCTCCATTTATATTGAACATGTACGGAAATATATGCTTATTTTTCTTTATTTCCTTTTAATGTTAATTAAAGAACCAATGATTTATTATTTTGTTATTTATTCATTCATTAGAGGTTCTTAAGTTATGTGATAATGATAAATAATGAATTTTGAAATATTGCTAATATTTTTGTAAGAATCTATTTTTTCGTTATTTTTATTGTAGAAATATTAGTTAAACATTAATTGCAAATTTAATAAAATTATTATGTATGACAAATTACCTAGTATATATATATATATATATATATATTACTCTTATTATATTATATATATATAAGCCAAGGACGAACACTGCAGTAAAGTGGTATACCATGAGTAATGTGGATTGTACCAAACGTTGTGCATACATGGGGAGGTGCCTTCTTCTCTTACTCTCCGTCGTCCCTCCTCTTTTGAGCTTTTTTTAATATTATTTCTTTATTTTGTTGAAGTATCGTGTGTTAAATTATTTTAGTAATTTCATAGAGATTTTTTTCCAAGATTTTATATTGGGGTCGTTGGGTGAAATCAATGTCTCATTTTATTGATAAAGCAAATAATCAAAAAAAAAAAATCAAATGCAAATAGGAGCTCTTTGGAGTTCAAGTGGAAGAGAATGACAAAGAAACCTATCAAGATCTGCGAGTAGCTCATATTGAAAGGTAAAGAATGAAATCTTATTTTTGGTTAAAAAAAATATAGGTATTGTTTGGTGGTTACAAAATTTGTCATATCAGTGTTTTAAGGTATTTTATTAATTTTGATTTTAATTGATCTATTTTTCTCTTTGTGGTCTACATTTATTTCACACCTTCTTTGGATAGAAATGTAAGAATTATTATTTCATTATTATTAATTATTTTTTACTTATAGTCCAAGTTTACTTGTAATATAAGTAATACCATAAATAGTATTTAATAAGGAATATAACTAGATTTCGTGTGTACATCGGTTACTTGATTGACGTATCAGATTAAATTATAACCTCTATAAATTGGTTCTTCCTCCACCCACTAGGGTTATTACATATTCTCTACAATAATTTCATCGCTTACGATTGTAATAATATAAAGTTAGGGCAAGGAGATAGAAACCATTAACGCTTCCGCTTTTCTCTATGATAATGTCTTCCTCATCAAGTATGTGCTCCTAGCGATCTTTATGTAACATTATCGTGTTTAAGATCCTAATATTATGTTATAAAGTATTTAATCTTACATGTGACATCAGAGCATGGATTGTTTGAACGATTATCTTCGTATATCTTGCATCTTTATGAATAATATTAGATAATTGAAGGCATGTTTACGGACCCAATTAATTAATAATTTTTTTCAATTTTAAGTTAAAAATAATTATTCATATTAATATCTTATTTTATTATAGTTTTTAAAATTTTCTACTATTTAATAATTTCCTCTCAAATACATTCCTATTCTCTGTCAGATACATTCCTATCCTCTCATCCCATCTTAAATACATCGATGTTCTCTCTTAGATACGTTTCTTATTCTCTCTCAAATACAACCCTCCCCTCTCAGATTCATCCGTGAGCTATGTGTCTGCAAGTTTTCTCAATAGCAATGTATCGATCGATGTATCACCATGTCTGCTGATTTATTTGAAATTATTTAATTCTAAGAATTTTTTGTAATTTAAAGAAAGTAGGGATATAATGTAATTAACTCTTTACACTATGAAAATGTATGAAAATTTATGAAAATGTTATTTTAATTTATGTGACATATTTTTCTTTGTAGTCAGTTTCAAAAGAATGATGTATAATATATTTAAATAATATTTTAACTTTAAAACATTCATTTCATTCTTAGTAAGATGATTTATAGTCATATGAACATATATGATTTGTTTTAGACCACGAGTTTCAAAAATGTCTTTTTCTTTTAAAAGAATCTTCAAGTTAAGTTAAATTAAAATTATATAAACCGAAAGGGAGTGAGTACAAACTTTAGATCAATTTTATATTTATAAAATTTAAGTTTTTGTAACTATTTTGCCTTTTAAAAAAATTTAATATGAAAATAATTCACAATATTTTTTATTTTTTTTATCAATATTTTATCGATAATAATCTAAAAAATTAATTTAAATAGTTTTTAAAGTATTTTAATTTTGAAATCGATCAAGTGTTGATATCAATTGAGAAAACATTTATTTTTAAGTTGTAAAGCATTCATCATCTAATATTAATGTGCTCCTTACTCTCAACGAATGACACTAATTTATAATCATTCAAGATTGCAAGAAGTAGAAATCAAGACTAAATTGTGGAAGTTTCATATGTATATGATATATAATTCTATGTCAAATTAATTTTTGTTCCATATATTTATATAATTTCAAAATTTGTCCCCTTAATTAGTTATGTGTTTTATTAAATTAAAACTATGCACTCATTATTTTGTTATTTTTTTATCAACTCTATTTTTTATCTCTTTAGAATTGTGATTTTTTTTATTTTCTTATTTAAGTCACAATTTTTTAAGATAAAATGAATATTATTTTGGAGATTAAATAAGAAAAAATATTTACTAACCTACAACCACGAAGATCCACTTTGAAACCCAACGACGAAGAAAACTTTGAAACTCTTAGTCGCGAAATGAGGAGAAGGAGTAAAATTATTTTTGGAAAATAATGAAATGAGGGGGGAAAAGAGTAATAAAGATTTAGGGATTTAGTCTATGTGGCAGTGAAACCCTATTGGCGTGCAATGTGGAATTCACATGGCAATAACAACTTCCATTAATAAGAGGGGCACTTTTGATCCAGTAGTTTGACAGAAAAGATAAGTTTTGAGCTGAAATATAGTTTAAGATTATATATGAGCTATTTCAAATAGTTTAAAGGTACTTTTTTACCCATTTTCTTTTTTTCTATGTGGCAGTGGAACCGTATGGCGTGCAATGTGGCATTCACATGACATTTAACAACTTTCATTAATAAGAATTGCACTTTTGACCAATAGTTTGACGGGAAGGAGAATTTTGAACCGAAATATAATTTAAGGATAAATATGAATTATTTCGGATAGTTTAAGGATATTTTTTACCATTTTCTGTTAAAACTAAATGAATACTTATGTTTAAAAAAGTTGTAAATTATTTAAAAGAAAATTACATCATGGAAGATGGTAGGTTATACTGAATATGTTATAGTAGCAATAAATATATATGAACTATTTAAATTGTATAAATACTTTTTACATTATTATAATCAAACAAATATAAATAATTTTTAAAAATTAAATAAAATAATTATGTGGAGTCACACATGAAATAAAACTTTTTGTGACTCTTGAAAATATTATAAGATTCTTCTAGAAAATTATTTGGACCACTAATTATGCAATTATAAAGTTATAACTTTGCCCATAAATAATGTTTAAAATTACAATATTGTCATTGGTCGTCCTAATCATGGCTCTTCTATATAATAGAAATAAATAATACTGAATAATGAAAGGCCCGTTTATGGGCCCAATATTACAATCTTATAATAAAAATTTGGTTAGTTTTTTTTTAAAAAAAATTACTACGATAATTTCAAATAAACATGATAGGAAATAACAATATAACATAATAGATATTTAACAAACAAAATAATGACCTACTTGATGAAAATTATAATGAAGCATCTCATTTTTTTACAAAGTAATAAAAGGATGAAAAAGAAATTGACTTTGGTCTTAATATTTATTAAAATTAGGAGAACAATTTTATATAGTAAAGAAAAAAAAATCTAAAGTAATTAATAAACATAATGAATAAATATATCTCAAATATAGGATTTAAAAAATATCAAAAAGATATATTGCATAACTTAAGATGAGGTAGTTAGTATAATAATTTATATAACTTATTTAAAATGATTTTAACTATGATAAATAAATATATGTTTTTCAATAAATTATATAATGACATATATGTTACGTGAAATTTTGAGATTATACATAAAAAGAGAAATCAAGTAAATTACATAATTTAAAAATTATCTCCACTATAAAAGAAAACGAACAAAACGTCATGAAATTGAAAAATCTGAAGAGAACCAAAAGAAAGAACATAACACGCTTCTGAAATTGTTGAAAGTTTTTTTCTTGAAAAGTTTGCTCACTGATTGCATTCCTTTTGAATTAAGCATTTTAAGAAAAGTAATTGTGATTGATATTAAATTTAACATGTTAACTGATTCATTGGGGTGTTTGAAAAGTGTGGAGCAGTTGAATTTTTCTGAAAATTGACTATATGGACAAGTCTCTGAAGTAATGTGTCCACTAAGAAATAGTAAATTTTAATTTTGCCTTATAATTATTTTACAAAAGTACATAGGGTCATTATATAGAGAATTGATTGAAATGTAGTTATTGAAAAAAAAACTGCATTATTGGTTTTCCTAATAAGAATCTATACTAGAGTGTATATTATTTAAGACGCAAATAAAAAATAAAGGGCGAGAAATTATTGGTAAGAAATAAGAGGGGAGAGAATTGAGGAGTGAATGAAATGAAGAATGAGTTAATATCTATTTATTTGTGTCATAGACTTAATTCTACAAAAATCTTATAAATTATAGTTTTTACAAAAGTCATGTAACTTGCGGAAGAAATTTAACACTTGAAAAAAAAATATTTTAATAAGGTTTAAAAATACAATTTATAGTTTTTAAAATGAAATATATATCCAATAATCATATTAGCCTAGATCGTTCTAAACTTTTTAAATCAAACTTACATCAGTTCACATATTTAGATTAATATGTTTGAAATCAAGTAAAAACACAAACTTGATTATATATTTTAATGAACAACCACTTTTATAATTTAGTAAAAAAATTTAATTTACTTTAAGTACAAATGTATCATCCTATTCATTTTATTTGTAAAGTTACTTTTTAACATCTTTTAAATTATATTTTTAAAAATATTAAAATTAATTTTATTTATTCTTCAATTCAATCTAATATATATTATTAGTTTTATCATACTTGTTTCTTTTCAGGTATATTAATTATAGTCAAAACAAATGTGAAAATAATTAACTACATTTTTAAGTAATGAATTTTTAAGTTAAAGTAGGCATTTTTAGTAGGAAAAATTGTATATAATAGCAAACTAATAACATAAAATAAATGGAGCAGCTAGGGTTTGATTTAATTGTGCTCCATAGCAAACGTTTGCAAAAAATTGTCAGGCGCCTTTTTGCCAAATATATCGCTCGCCACTCTCCTCCAGTCTCTCGCTCGCTTCCTCAAGTGTATAAAAATTGTTTCTAATTATATAAAGCAGAGAAAATTGTATAAATACATATATTTTGTTCCCCTCTTCCAGATCTCGCTCGCCACTCTCCCAAATCTCGCTCGCCACCCTCGCCTTTCTCACTTATACAAACAGAAGTGAAATGTATAAATTGCGTTTCTGTTTGTATAAAGCTTGAGAAAATTGTATATACACATGCAAGTATATATATTTTCGTATTATACACTTATAATTATACAATAAAAATACTCTGCTGCCCAGTTTCTTTTGTCTTTCTCTCTTTCTCGTTTTATATAATTTTTAAATTGTATCTAATTTATCTCTTTCTCGTTTTATACAATTCGATTCAATTGTATATTCCTTGTCAAGTCTCTTTTGTCTTTCTCTCTTTCTCATTTTATACAAATTCAAATTGTATATAATCATTCTATATACTTATAATAATACAATTCGTTTTATATACTTCGTTTTTATACAGTTCTGTGCCCAAGTGTCTTTCTCTTTCTTGTTTTATACACTTCGTTTTATATAATTTGCTTCAACTGTATATGTATCACGAATTATACAGTTTCTATGTTTGCTATGAAGCGCAATTATGCAAACTTTTCTATAGCATACAAATATGATTTTTTTATTTGCTATATATGAAAGTTGCTCTTTTTAGTAAGCATTATGAATACAAAAATAGAATTAATTAAAGTAATAATTAAATAGAGTAATGAATAGATATCACAATAACTCATAAAAATGTGAAGTGATAACAAATGAGTTGATAGAAATAACATTAATCAAAGATGTTTCTAGAATTATTTAGTTTCTTGTTATTATTCTTGGTGAATTTTTGTTAGTATGAAAGTACATTCTTACCCTTGATCATCTTCATATACAAAGTGATATTTCTAGAATATTTGTTTCTCTTGATTCTTTCTTAATAGATTTCTAGTAGTATAAAATTACAGTTTTATCCTTGGTCGTCCTAGGCTTCACTCTTCTATATAATAGAAATTTACATGATATTTATTATGTGAAATTATATTATGGTTCATAATTTGGAATTAAAACATAAAATAAAATTGTGCGATATTTGAGATGGATATGAACAATCATCGTTTTCTTTTGAATAATTTAATTGGACATTTTCATAGAAAACTTAATAGTTAATTGTTTAAATTAATAAAGTAAAATAATGAAAAGATGGTCATACGGATGCAACATTATTTTGGAGAACTATTTTTTAACCTTTTCGGCGTCACTTATTGACTTTATTATTAAAACTAGGAAGTTTTGCCCGTGTAGACACGGGCCCAACAACTTTATGGAGTAATTTTACTTGTTGTCAAATTTGTAAACTATCTTTATGAGGCAAATAGACCTTCAAAATACTAACAAATGTCTTGTATAATTTCATTATTTTACAAAAAATATAATTGAAAATAGTCCTTTTCTTCTTAGGTCTTATATGATAGTACAAGTAGATTTCACATTTGAGCTGCACCTTTTTAGGCTCCTTATCAAACAACATTTAAAAACTTCCAAACTACTATGT
>NC_028648.1:48921773-48966771 GCF_001406875.1 Solanum pennellii | reverse complement strand
TTTTTTTTTTTTTTGGGATTGTCGTGTCTGGGGGAAGAAAAAAAGGGGGGGAACGAGTTTGGGGGACGGGTTTGGGCTGGAGCGGGTCAAAAGGGAGAGTTGGGCTGGGTATAGAAGAAAGGGATTTGGGTCGGACTGAGGGAGTAATTGGGCCTGGGTATTGGGGCTGTTTGGTTGGAAAGGGAGAGTTGGGCCTGGGAGATTAATTGGGAACGGAATGGGGGTGGGCTGGGAAGGTAAAATTGAAATGGGCTGCTGGTGGAATTAATTAAAATGGGGAAGGGAATTGGATTAATTAAATAAATAACCAATTGAAATAAAAATGATAAATTTGGCCGAATCCTTAAATAAAACGAATTTGTACTAATTAACCAATGAGCTTCTTTATTTTAGTAGTTTACTTATAAGATAGCGATTCCGAGTATAATCATAATTTTAAACTAAGAAGAAACTTTCTAAAATTAAAATATTTTGAGATGGTCTTTCGAATATACACAAAATATACCGACTATATACGTAACTATGTAAACATTATATTATTATATTTTCGCAAGATTTATAAAATTAATTAATTTGAATTGTTTGGAAAGCCCACGAAGCTCGATAATTAATTTATACCGGCGTGGGTCAAAATTGGGTGTCAACAATTGTCCCTCATTTTACTTGGGTTGATGCAAGCAACTTGAGGAAAATGAAATTGACCAGACCAATTTTGACCAACTCCATTCATTTTAAAAGGAAGGATTCGGCAAAGGGTTTAGGAATTATGGCCGAACCCTTGAAACAGGTTTCCTACATATCTCAGGCTATATGAGAAATCAGGCCATTTGTAGTTCGATACGCTTTATTTACCGCACGATTCTGAAAGAATCGAAAGCCACCTCGATACCGAATATGACGGTATCGAAAGGCTCGAGAACAGAATTCGAGAGCGAATGTTGGAATACAGCCGAGTTTTCAACATAGAATCCGCCTACATATCAGGCTGTGTGTAGTTCGGCTCGATCGGTGGAAAAGGAAATCTATTATGCTAGATAACCTTCAGTTTTGGGACAAGTGACAAGTTAAACGAGTATGAAAAGGAGGCTTATAACCTCTTAGCCATGAATGTGGCGCGCTTCACACCCATAATTAAGAACTTACACGGACATAATTTCCAAAGCTCTTGGCGCATTGTCACTCAGATTGGAAACTCGCCACCGATAAATCGAAACTTCCGGTACATTAGAACTTCCGGATGCGAGACTGAAACTGACAGAACTAAAGAAAAACCCACATGCTTCGAGAGGGGTGGTTCGATTGTGGTGGAAGTCGCTCCTCTGCTCGCGTCCTAAGAGTTTGACATCCCTCTTTGGACTGTGCCCCAATTCGCTGCTAAGAAAAAGTTCCACGTTGTGTTGCATCCTTTTTTGATGTCGTCCGCACCTGTGGTTTTTGGAGAATTCATCCTTTTGGATGCTCTCGACAAAGACTGAGGTAAAACTCGTCAGCTTAAAAATGCAATTAGGATGGGAGACAGTGTCTTTTTACCATGTCGACACCTCATTGTTCTCCTCAATATTCGACGTTGACTCGATCGGTCTGACGTACAGCAAATAAAGCTTATGCCTTGTGTTTTGCAATATAATCTTCAATGTACTCTATACTTGATGTCGAAATAAATAAATAAACACTGATGCGATATTGATATTTCTTTTGTCGTCATCTTCGATGCTCTTCTTGACGTTTACTTTTATCAAAAATAAAAGAATGCAGTTGAGGCCGATGGATAAATATTGCTTTCGGGCTACACGATTTCCCTTTCTTTATCCATGTATGTCCTCTTGCGAGGCATGAATATCTTCCCGCGATACGTAAATTCCTGCGAGGTATGAAATCCTCTCGCAATGCATAACTTTCAGCGAGGCATGAAATCTTCTCGCGATGTGCAAGTTTCAACGAGGCATGGATCCTTCTCGTGATGCATAAATTTTGACGAGGCATGAAATCTTCTCGTCGCACATAATTGTTGACTCGCAATGCATGATTTTCCGTGATGCATGACTTTTCTTCGATGCATAATTTTCAACGAGGCATGGATTCTTCTCGTGATGCACAAGTTCCAGCGAGGTATAAATTCTTCTCGCGATGTCTAAATTTCAGCGAGGTATGAAATCTTCTCGCGATGTATAAATTTTGACGAGGCATGAAATCTTCTCGTCGTACATAATTGTTAACTCGTAATGCATGATTTTCGCGATGCATGACTTCCCGCGATGCATGGTTTTCCGCGATGCATGACTCTTCCACGATGCATGATTTTCGCTATGCATGATTCTTCAGTGTATGACTTCCCCGATGCATGATTTCCGCGATGCATGATTCTTCAGTGTATGACTTCCGCGATGCATGATTTCCGCGATGCATGATTTTTCAGCAGTATATGACTTCCGCGATGCATGATTTTTCGGCAACGCAAGATTCTTCGCGATGCATGAATATTTATATCGTCTGTGTTGATAATAACGGCAAAACGACCTCCAAATAATATGCCGACTTGATCGATAATAACAAATAATAATAAAATAACTATCTCTTCTGGGGTAATGCATTGTCTTGATTGACAATAATTATCTTGTTTTGATAACGTAATGCAAATAGCGCCCTCTGCAGAAATCGTGAAATCTTCGTTGAGATTCCTGTTTGATTCACCTTTGAATCTGGCCAGACACTTTTGTAAATTTCGTACTGTTGGGAATGGATTGAAATAAACAAACACATTCCCAAGCATCCTGACACAAATGAGATGAACTGCCTCCCGCTCTCAGTAAAATCACTGGTTTTGGAGATAGTTTTCTCCTCTTTGGGAGCTCTCTGTATTCATCCGTCGGGAGAATTCAGCCAATTTCAAGGCAAAGCTATAAACCTGCATCCACAGAAAAATTATCAGTTTTAAAACATACTGATCTGTGTCGATTCCTTCAGTTGTTTGCTCCTTGTCTTGATATCTCCGGTTGATTACCCGATTTCCCGACTCTTGATAGATAAGAAAAGATATCTTATGCCAAAACAAATGAAACATAAGAGGGAAATTTTAAGAGAAATAAGAAATCTTTACGAAATAGTATCTTGAAAAAGTCACTGCCAAGTCATGTCATATCAGGCTTAACGAGCCCCTTTGAATCTGACACTCGCTAATGAATTTCAGAGGCACTCCGGACTTGTAGGGAAAACCCATAACGAAATTTTGAGGCCATCCTCAAAATTTCTGTCCCAGTTTACTGTCTTGCTTATCTTTCTACTGTAACTGAACAGATTGTGGGATTTTTGAGATCCTCTCAAAAATTCTGTCTCAGTTGTAGATCTCGAAATATCTTTAGTTTGACTTGCTGAAGAGGAGGCTTCTTCTGGAGAATTTTTGAGTCCCTCTCAAAAATTCTGTCCCAGTTTCTATTGTAAAGGGGAATAGAAATCTTACGAGAGATATGACCGAACCCTTGTGGCGCCTACGTATCCCGTTGAGGCAGGAATCAGGTCAAACGTAGTTCCCACTTAAAGGTTAACAAGAATAAGATTTACAAAGAAACCGACCAAGGCCGCCAAAGGCCGCCTACGTATCTCATTCTTGAGAATTCAGGTCGAACGTAGTTCAAATACAAAGAAATAATTAAAGGGGATAAATGGGGTGACCGAAGCCGACATAGGCCGCCTACGTATCTCGTTCTCGAGAATTCAGGTCAGACGTAGTTCATTACAAGAGGGATAATAATTCAAATTGAACAAATACAAGCCAACAGAACGATTACAAGTAGATAACAGAAAAATGCAAAAATGAAACTTCACGCATAGTATCTCTTGACAGCATCTGAGTTGATAGGCTTGGGCCATACAGCGCCGTCCATTTCTGACAGGACCAAAGCACCTCCAGATAATACTTTATGAACCATGTAAGGACCCTGCCAGTTTGGCGCGAACTTTCCTTTGTACTCGTCTTGATGAGGAAAAATACGCTTAAGAACCAACTGACCAACTTCAAAATTTCTGGCTCTTACTTTTTTGTGAAAAGCGCGAGTCATTCTCTGTCTATACAACTGGCCATGGCAAACGGCGACCATTCTTTTCTCATCAATCAAAGCTAGTTGATCAATCCGTTTATTAACCCATTCGGCGTTACTTAATTCAGCTTCTTGGATGATCCTCAATGACGGTATCTCGACTTCAACAGGCACGACTGCCTCTGTTCCATATACTAGCAAGTATGGAGTGGCCCCAGTCGATGTTCTGACCGTCGTTCGATAACCCAGTAGAGCATATGGCAACATTTCATACCAACCTCTCTGTTTGTCAATCATTTTCCTCAAAATCTTTTTGATATTCTTGTTGGCGGCCTCTACAGCTCCGTTCATTTGGGGGCGATAAGTAGTTGACTTTCGATGAATAATCTTAAATTGTTCACATATCTCTTTCATCAAATGACTGTTGAGATTTGCAGCGTTATCAGTAATGATGGATTCTGGAACTCCAAATCTGCATATCAGATTGTTGCGGACAAAATCGGCCACCACTTTCTTGGTTACCGACTTGTAAGAGGCTGCTTCCACCCACTTGGTGAAATAATCAATGGCAACCAAAATGAATCTGTGTCCATTGGAAGCGGCCGGCTCTATAGGACCGATGACATCCATTCCCCAAGCTACAAATGGCCAAGGTGAACTCATAGCGTTAAGTTCGTGAGGTGGCACCCGTATCAAATCGCCGTGCACTTGACATTTGTGGCATTTTTGCACGAATTTGCAACAGTCATTCTCCATAGTCATCCAGAAATAACCAGCTCGAAGAACCTTTCTTGCCAAAGTAAGCCCGTTCATGTGTGTACCGCAAACTGCAGCATGTATCTGTTCAATAAGCCTCACAGCTTCAGCAGCATCCATGCATCTTAAAAGACCCAAATCCGGAGTCCTCCTATACAGGACTTCTCCATTTAGAAAGAAATTGAGAGCCATACGACGTATCGACTTCTTCTGATTAGACGTAGCGTCTTCTGGATATGTCCCAGACTCCAAGTACCTCTTTATATCAAAATACCAAGGCAAACCGTCTGGTTCTGATTCAACGTGTGAACAATGGACCGGGTGTTCCTTCAACTCTATATCCAGCGGGTCAATGTAATCAGTATCCGGATGTTTGATCATCGAAGCGATGGTGGCAAGAGCGTCGGCTAATTCATTCTGTATTCTGGGAGTATGTCTGAACTCGATCTTGCGAAACCTTTTACGCAGATTTTGCACATACTGTACGTAAGGTATAATTTTCGGGTTCTTCACAGCCCATTCACCTTGAACCTGATGAATCAAGAGGTCTGAATCTCCAATAACCAATAACTCGTAGACGTTCATGTCGATGGCCATTGTTAAACCAAGAATACAAGCTTCGTATTCAGCCATGTTGTTTGTGCAATTGAATTGTAGTTTAGCTGCCATAGGATGGTGCTGTCCAGATTCCGATACTAGGACTGCTCCAATACCTTTACCTTGGTGATTCGCCGCTCCGTCAAAGAATAATCTCCAACCTGGATACGCTTCAGATATATCTTCACCCACGAATGACACTTCTTCATCGTGAAAATACGTCTTGAGTGGTTCATATTCTTCGTCAACGGGATTTTCTGCAAGATGATCTGCCAAAGCTTGTGCTTTTATTGCCTTCTGAGTCACATACACAATATCGAACTCACTCAACAGCATTTGCCATTTAGCTAACTTTCCAGTCGGCATCGCTTTCTGGAAAATGTACTTCAATGGATCCATTCTGGAAATGAGATATGTAGTATATGAAGACAAGTAGTGCCTCAATTTCTGGGCGAGCCACGTCAGAGCACAACATGTTCTCTCCAGCAAAGTGTAGCGAGATTCGTACGGAGTAAATTTCTTGCTTATGTAGTAGATAGCCTTTTCCTTCTTTCCTGTCTCGTCGTTTTGCCCAAGTACACATCCAAAGGCACTATCTGAGACAGACAAATACAGCAACAAAGGACTCCCTTCTCGTGGAGGAACCAATACTGGTGGGTTAGACAAATAGTTCTTGATAGCGTCGAAAGCAGTTTGTCACTCCTCAGTCCACTTAGTCGGGGCGTCTTTCTTCAACAACTTAAAAATAGGCTCACACACCATTGTTGATTGTGCTATAAACCGACTGATATAGTTTAACCTCCCTAAGAAACTCATCACCTCTTTTCTCGTTTTTGGCGGAGGTAACTCTTGAATTGCTTTAATCTTGGAGGGGTCAAGCTCAATACCCCTTCTGCTGACTATAAACCCCAACAACTTCCCAGATGGGACTCCAAAAGCGCATTTGGCGGGATTTAGCTTCAAGTTGTACCGACGCAAACGTTCAAAGAATTTTCTCAGGTGTGTCAAATGATCCGAACTCTCGCGGGATTTGATTATGACGTCGTCCACGTACACTTCAATTTCCTTATGAATCATGTCATGAAAGATAGTCTTCATGGCTCTCATGTAAGTGGCACTGGCGTTCTTGAGGCCGAACGGCATCACCCTGTAGTGATGTACACCCCAAGGTGTAATGAAGGCCGTTTTTTGTGCGTCTTCTTCATCCATTAAAATTTGGTGATAACCGGCGTAACAATCCACAAATGACTGCATCTCATGTTTGGCACAATTGTCAATCAAAATATGGATATTTGGCAACGGAAAATTATCCTTCGGACTAGCCTTGTTGAGGTCTCTATAATCAACACAAATCCTGATTTTGCCATCCTTCTTGGCGACCGGAACGACATTGGCCAACCAGGTTGGATATTGCGTTACTTCCACCAATCGAGACTCTATTTGCTTGGTGATTTCTTCCTTAATCTTTGAACTCAGTTCAGGCTTGAATTTTCGAGTCTTTTGTTTCACCGGCTCGAACCCTGGGTTGATAGGTAGCTTATGAGATACGACATCAGTACTCAAACCCTGCATATCACCGACTTCCCAAACAAACACATCACTGTATTCGGCAAGCAAATGAATCAGGCTCTCCTTATGAGTTCCATTCAGGTAGGTGCTGATCTTAACCTCTTTGACACATTCTGAATCTCCCAAATTCACCGTTTCCGTCTCCTCCAGATTCGGTTTATGCTGATTCTCGAACTGTCGAAATTCTTCTGCAACATAATCTGGTTCCCCATTTTCTTCCTCATAGTCGTCAACCTTGTCGTCATCTGTCTCATTTGGTTCATTTAGCTCATGACATGACATGACATTGGCAGGCCTGTAACTTATGTTACTGAAATCATAAACAGACAAAATTAGGAAAGCAGAGTATAACAAGCAACTAAATAAACAAAGTTAAAAATAAGGAGGCTTTCATTTAAAACAAAAAATGCAAACTTTGGTCATGGCACAGGGCCATGTTGCCCTTTCTAAACATCACGACGAAAATTCAAAATTCGAACAATTAAGAAAATGCAGAAATGGTGGGTCTCGGGCCTCTTCCGGACAACCACCGATTTTAGTGTGCATAAAATGACTCCTTTCTACCAAAGAGTTTGGGACATCAGGATTGGCGTGAAAGTCCACGATGATAGCATCTCCCCGGGTTCAGCATCACGAATGCCAGCTGGCTCGACCTCCTCCTCGATGATAGCATTGATCTCCTTGAAAAGGTCACAGATTCCTTCCCCGCAGTCTTCAGGCTCAGCATACTCACGGACTGGAAAGGATTGATACAGATGCGGGATCGGTTTAGCCAACTCTTGATCCTTTTTCTTCTTCGTCTTCATATCGTCATCTATGGGGGTATGCCCCAAACCATATTTGAATCCTTTAGCAAGGACCGGATCAGGTTCGATGATCCCTTGGGAATTTCTTCCCAATCCGAAACCTGGCTCAAACCCATTCTGCAGCATTACCGTGGCGATCATTTTATACACAGCTGGCATGGGAGTCTGCGGGGCCAAATCCTCATCGGTGGCATTTACCAACTCCACCGTGTAAAAATCCGAACCTTGCGGCATCTCGTCGAAGAATGGCACCTGCTTGCCTGAGTGGTTTCTTTCACCGTGAATAACTAGCTCCTCATTTTTCCATACCAGCTTCATCATTTGGTGGAGAGTGGAGGGGACAGCTCCAGCCATGTGAATGAATGGCCTTCCCAAAAGAAGGTTATAGCTGGTGTCGATATCCAACACTTGGAACTTCGCGTCGAACTCCGCGGGGCCCATTTGGAGGGTCAGGTTCACCGCCCCTAATGTGACTCTTTGCACACCATCAAATGCTCTTACATTAACCTGGTTTTGCTCCAATTTTCCGAGGTCAAACCTCAGCTGTTTCAATGTGGAAAAGGGGCATATGTTCAAACCAGATCCATTGTCTACCAAAACACGATTGACGACCTTTCCGCGGCATATCACAGTGACCTGTAGAGCTTTGTTATGGGATCTCCCTTCGGCTGGTAATTTATCATCGCAGAAGCTGATGCGGTGTCCCCGAATGACTTGGTGAATCATGGCAGCTACGTTATCGCTGCTTGTACTTGAGGGCACATACGTTTCATCCAGAGCTTTCATCAGAGCCTGCCTGTGGGACCAGGAGCTCATCAGTAGGGCCCACACAGAAATCTGGGCCGGAGTCTTCTCCAAGTGTTTGACAATGGAGTAATCTTTAGGCTGCATCCTCCTCCAGAACTCCTCGGCTTCTGCTTCACTTATTGGTCTCTTGGCATGATCTTTCTTTTGTCCTCCGAGAGCGAGCTCATCAGGAGTGTAGCATCTGCCAGATCTAGTCATGCCTTGGGCCACGGCCGTTTCTATGACAAACTTGGGTTTGGCGAGAGTTTTTGAGGGCACCAAGGCAACAGCCTTCGCAGGCGTCAGAATAACGAACTCTCCTTTTTCCTTGACGCTTAAAGAAGCGACAGCCTTTTCCAAGTCTTCTTGTGCAACAGGGGTGATCCTCTTGACTTCACACTCGTCTTCGTCCGTTTCTATCATGTTGACATTTCCACCCCCGTGATTCGGCAGCGGATTTGTATTGACGTTCGGCGCCGCAGGCTGGAGGGAGACCACTTCCTGGTCGATCAGATCCTGGATCTTGTGCTTAAGATTGATACAGTCTTCTGTGTCATGTCCAACGCTATTGGAATGATAAGCACATCTCTGTTCCGGCTTGTAGAATTTGGAGTTGACATCCACGGGCTTGGGCCCCACATGGTGGATGTATCCGGCCGCGGATAATCTTTCGAACAACTTGGTCCGGCTTTCAGCCAGCGCGGTAAAGTTTCTCGAGGGCCTCTTCTCAAACCTGGGAAGAGAAGGATCATACCCGCTCTGCTGAGGGGGAGGAACCTGTTGATAATTGCGAGCATTTGGGCGAGGAGCTTGGGTTCTAGGGTAGGGATTTGTCTAGTAATTTGGCACTGGAGCTTGGTAATTTGGGAGGGGACTTTGATATGCTGGAGCTTGGACTTGATATGTGGGGGAAGGTGCTCGATAGCTTGACTGCACGTTAGCACAGCTGGGAGCTATATTCTGGTAAGGGGTGGAATTTGATAAGATTGGGGGTAATTTGGGTACATGGAGGGAAAGTTTTGGAGATTTTGGGTGGATTTTGGTATGACAAAATTTGGGCATCTGGATAAGTGGGGGTAGCATTGTAGTTGCCGGAATGATTGGATTGTGGACGATAGGCTTGGTGAGACTTTGGTGGAGGCTTGGAGCGGTCTTGAGGACGCGATGAGTTCCTGGGGACTTTTCTTCCCCCGTATGAAATAGAGGCAACCTCCTCTCTCTTCTTCCTCATCAGTCCAGAAGATCCAGGCGATGCGGATACTCGGGCTATCTTCCCCGACTTCAGGCCGTCTTCGATAGTCTCACCAACTTTGACTATCTCGGCGAATTTGGCTCCGATTAACAAAATGATTCTGTCGTAATATTCGGGCTCCTGCACCCGTACGAACACTTCTACAATCTCCTTTTCAGTCATCGGAGGCCTCACCCTCGCTGCCTCTTTTCTCCATCTGTAGGCAAATTCCCGATAGCTTTCTGTCGATTTCTGCTTCATTTTCTCTAAGGAATATCGATCAGGGACTATCTCGACATTGTACGCAAATCTATCAATGAAATCTTTAGCTAGTGCGCTCCAACTGGGCCATTGTCGAGTTTCGTATGACGTAAACCATTCCAGGGCCTCACCGCACAGACTCCGGCTGAATAACCTCATCAGTAAAGCTTCATCTTTGCCAACTCCCACGAGTTGGTCGCAGTACGCTCTTAAATGCGCCATGGGGTTGCCTACCCCTCCGAAGGTATCAAACTTCGGGATTTTGAACCCTTCAGGAAGGTTCAAGTCTGGGTGGATACACAATTCCGCATAGCTCAATACGGCGACGTCTGGAACGCATTGCAACTCTTTCATTGCCCTTTTAATCTCCTCCTTTATGTCGATCTTTGATTCTTCCCTTGCCTTCCACTCTCTCTCTCCTGCTCCTCGTAATGATCCAACTCGGAACCGTGCACCTCATGCTCGGCCAGGACGGGAACTTGGAATGTGGTTCTTTTTGGGAGGGGTGGAGCTATGGAAGGGCTCGGGACGTTTTGTGCAGTTTGGTAGTTTGTGGGTAGTTTTGAGGATTGGTGTTTTGGGTTAAGTGGGGATGTGGTGTTTGGGGGTTGAAGGCGGTCGGATTTTGATTTTGATTTTGAGGTGGTGGGACTGTTTGAGTATTCTGGGGGTGTGGTGGCATTTGAGGAGGGTTATTTGGAAGCGGTGAGGGTGTTTGATAAGATACAGAAGCATACTGGGGGTTTTGGGTTGTTAAATCTATCCCAGACGGATTATGCACGGGTGTTGACGGCTGGTTCTGAGTTGGATCCAAGTAGGACGAGGGGAAGTACATCGGAGGCCTTGCATCAACGAAATTAGGTCCAAATCCGGGTGGAGGCGTGTCCTGCCTCCGCTGCATCTCGACTCTCATATCAGCTATCTGCTGCATCAGTTGCGCAATTAGTTCATTTTGTTCCGCCATGGTGGGCTGAGCCACCACAACGTCTGTGAGACTGACCTCGTCGTTATTGTCTCCCATAGCTGTATTCTCTCTGTCTGAGTTTGGTTCGGGGAAAGAATCTGTAGGACCTTTCGATCTGGTGAAGTAGGGATGATCTGCCAGTTTTTATCGACACAGATCAGTTAAAGGTACCTGAGAAGCGAAACAACTCAAAGGTCAATTTGTTAGTGCATGTTGGGAGTACAAAATGCATAATATCACACAGAAGCAGATAAACACACAAGTCGCTTTGTTTGAGGACATTTTAACCCACGAATGAGGACGGGAATATATTTCTTAAACAAACAGGAATTTGCTTGTTCGACGCTATCTCGGGGAAGGCTGAATCACTTTGAGCTATGGTCTTCTTGCAGCTGCTTTTCGATGCCCGTTGATCTTATCTTCATATCTTCGTAACACGGAGGAGAATGAAAATTTTCAGCGATAGGTGCCGGGCCGGTAAAGGCTGCCTACGTATCTCACAAGGAGAATTCAGGCCCAACGTAGTTTGAGTTTAGGATGAAATATTTTCGTTCATTCTTTCATTGCGATTACAAGGGAATTGAAAGACAAAATTAAATTCCTAGAAGATGACGATAACATTTGGTGATTTCTCGTCCTGTGGCTGCGTCATTCCTTTTCTTTCAAACATTCGGAAATGGAGGCTTGTAGACGATTTCCTCCTCATCGTCCTCCTCAATTAATTCATTGTCGGGGCCACTGTTACCTGCTCCCTGGTCACGAGCGAGGTATTTTCCGCCCTTTAACTTGCTACGGGTCGCCAATTCCTCATCGAGTGACGCACTTCTGGCCAACAGTACGGCAGTCTCAATATATATCTTTGTCTCTCTTGCCTTTCCTTCGTGCACCTTCAAATGAAGCATGTTCAACCTCTTTCTTAAGCTTTCGGTTTCCAACTCAACCTCTTTCTTTCTTTTTATCTGCGATGCCAGATCTTCATCCGATGTCACGGCTGCAGCTTTGTAGATTGCCGCGGTCATGTCAACTTTGAGTCCTTCCTCCTTAACCTTCTGAATTTCTCGGGTGACTCGCTCGATCTTTCTTCGCAATTCCTCTTCAGTGAGCTCCGTCTGGACGTTCTTGCCTTTGTCCATAGCGGTGATTCACCTTTCCTGAGACGATAGAGCGGTATTTGGGGTTTGTGGTATGGGAGATGGACCTTTGAGTGAGAAACCTGAGACATGGGAATTTTGGTCGGACATTTGTAATAGTGGCTTCCGATATTCTTTGGAATTTCTGGCTAGGAGTGGGTTTACGATATCCTCATTCAAAGCAACATAACACATAAGCAGTTAAACACACATATATATCGCGTCCTAAAACATACATGGGGACCCTTTTGTGCCAAGGGTAGGCCTAGAGCATTCGAATGATGTACATGTGAATTTAAACCAAATAAACGATTCCCCCCAAAACAACATTTAATAATGGATAAAATGTTCGAAAAAGGGAAATAGACATAAAGACAAACCCACGCAGGGGCCATTCGAAAGTGCAACAAAACCAGGCCCACGCAGGGGCTAAAGCAGTGTAAATACAAGTAAAAACTCGCGCAGGGGTGATGTCCACTATGCTGCTCCGGATGATCCTGCTCCGTCGTCGTCTTTCTGAATTTTGTGTTGCTGGAACATATACCTCAGCATCAGTAGAAAACCTTCACCTAGACGTCCTTTGTCTTCCAAACTCTCGTATCGCATCCTCTCGATTTTCTGCTGGATCCAGTTGTCAAAATCGTCATACCCCTGCCTCAGTCTTTCAACCTCTCGAGTCGCCCTCTCAAGCGCGTCTTGATTCTCTACAAACTTGGCATACACCTCCTTGGCCTCTTCCTTTATCTCTCACAATTCGGCCACTGCTTTGGCTTCTCTGTCAGTCACACTGCGAAAGCTACGAAGAATCTGAAAGGAGATATTTTGTATGTCCTTCTTCAGCCACTCTTTGTAACCTTCTTCATATCCAGCGCTGAATCGGTCAGAGGCGATAGTGTCTTTACCCATGCGCTTGGCGTTTTTCCATTCTCTGAGCATTTCCGAAGCGTCATGCACTCTGTCATCTCCAATGTCATACACATAAGCGCCATAGTACGCTTCTCTGGGCACGGTTTGTTTTCTTCCAAATTGTCGCAAAACTCGGAATGGCGCGTAAGGGCGAACTCCCCGAATGCCTGGTAGAGGGAGCACGACACATCTGCGACTCTCCACGACAACTTCCTTGGATATAAAACGATCGAGCATCCATTGGAGGTCCTCTTCTCTCAATTCGGAGAAAATTTGGGCCCATCTCCCTCTTGTTCTCCGATTATTCATGTTTTCCCAGAATAGTAAATCGTTTAAGTCCTTGAGGGTGTTCTTGTTGTCGAGGGTGTGCAATTCCCGAGTCCCAGCACCCTTCGCCAAGTGGCTGAGAATCCACCACTGGAGGAGCAGATTACACCCCTGGAAATATCGGTGTCCTTCTTTGCACTTACCCAAGGCCCAATACATATCGGATAATATGACTGGGGCTATGGGGTAGTATTTTATTGTTCCTTGATTTTCGTATCCTTTGAACAACGTGTGGACGAGCGTTATGACTCTGGTGTTGATGCTTAAACTCGGACCGTGTAGGAAGACCATTGTTCCCAACAATGCCACGGCAAACGCTAGGGGGCGGACCTCGTTCCACTCTTTGTAAGAGATCTTAAACTCCCGATTGTACGCGGCGTACAAACTCGCGTGTACGAATCTGATATAGAGATCTCTGAACATCACGTGGGAATCCTGACACCAATAAGTGAAGTCTTTTCTCTGTCCAAACCAATCCGCGATATTCTCTACGGAAGGTTTGTTGGGGATGAAAATATCTTCTTGTTTTCGGGCTCTCCTCTCTATACCAGTGCCCACGGTGTCTATGCAATCCCTTATCTCTTCTAGCGTCGGGGTAATTTTGGCTGTTCCGAAACGGAAGACCATTTTCTGACTGTCCAAGTACCCCGTAACCACCTCGATTAGTTCTGTCCAACCATCCATGTTGATCAGCTCGGTTAAGGCACCTACATACTTGTTAAGGGTTCGCCTATGATCCCCGTCCAAGTCGTTGTGCCACATCCTAAGCTGAGGCGGCGCTGAGACGACCATATCGAATTTAGGGAAGCGGTCCATATCTGTAAAATTGCAACCCATTAGATTTTCCCTATCCCCAAGTTGGTTTTCACACATACATTTATTCGAATGTCAAACAATATGATGCGTCGTGGGGTCGAAGACCTTAGACGCGATTTTGGCGGTTTTTTCTACTAAAATGGACTTAATACGCCTTGGGTATTAAGTAGTCCTAGGCTGATGCCTAATTCGGTTTTGGTTTCGCTCTATCTTAGGCTTTCTAGAGTTGTTTTCGAATTGACAGTTACCCGAGTCGGACAAACGTCGGGGTGGAGCTATCAAACAACGCCGGATGACCGCATTTCGACTATTCGTTTGATACTCCCAAATGACTTCTTGGGTATATCTGAAGAATGTCGCGGTAAGCCGCGTAACTTCCGTTTCCTAATGCAAACTATTTTCCGTTTGGCAGAAGTATGCCATGAAATGCAACATTTCGAAAACTAAAAATAACTAAGCAAATAAACAGTTATCGCAAATAGTCAAACAAGTTAACCTTAGGGTTAGAATCCTCCAAATAGTTCCCCAACGGAGTCGCCATTCTGTTTTATCGAAAAATATATTCGAAAAGAGTTTGTTTGTTTTTAAAGATATGTTCGACTTTTTAGGAGTCGCCACTTAATTTTTTAAGGAAAATTAAGAAAACTCGTTTCCAAACAACTTAAACAGGAAAAATCGTTTTTAAAACATTTTAGGGGGTTCGGGATTCATATTAGAGTCTTAGGAAGGTTTTGAAAGCACCTAAGACGCTCCGCTTAATACGGTTTTCCGGCGATTAACAATTTGACTATGTTTAGAGGCTTTTTGCGAATTTTAAAGTTAGATTTCTCAAATCTAAACGAACTTGCAAAATATTATTGTTTTAAGATTCCGTTTAAAGTTAAACTTTTTAAACTTTAACTCTAAGCGAACTTGTGAATTTGAAACGTCTATCGCTTTAAGATTCAATTTTACGTTTTAAGTTTGATAAAGTAAAAGACGTTCGATGGGGTTTGGAGTTTTCTAATCCTAAACTAACGGCATTTAAGCGAACATATAAACAAATAGTAAATAGAGAGAGAGAGAGAGAGAAAGAGATTTGGGTCCAAATTCGGATTCTGTTCGCCTTGACCAAATTTTGGACCCACCTGCTTTTGGGTTTTTAACCCATTTTCACCTGTCCTAGTCTAAACATACAAGATAAAACTACAAAAATAAGACGACAAGGGCTTATGCCCATTACAAACAAATAAAAAATAAAACATAAGTAAAAAAAAAGAGAAAATTTTCTTCCAATTCGTCTTCCTCAAGCTCCTTCAATCTTCATGGAATTCGGCTTTTTGCACGACCGCCTCGATGGATCGACTCGATGAAAGGGATTTTTGAGCCTTCATGGCTCTTTAGGATGCGAAAAAGAAGATGGAGCCCCAAAACAGACTCGGGAGGAATTTCACATGCAACCCAAACAAAAATGAATTAACACTTGAAACGATAAACTAATAACAAACTAAACATGCTTTGAACTAAAGCAAACTTTACAAACCATTAAACAATAAGCAATAAACATGAAGATCTAGTTTCAGAGGAAACCCAAGTATCAAAGATCGCACTTTCCAGATTTAAAAAAATAAGCAGAAAAATATATATACTGCCAACTATAAACACACTCAACTAAAAAAAAACTAAATAAAAAAAACCAAATCAGCAAACAAAATGCTATAATAATAGCTATAATAATAGGATTGGTTAACACCCAACTCCCTAGAATCCACAGCAAACAGGAACAAGTATTAAATCATTTTATGAGGAATATGCGAGCTAAAGAGGATTGACCAACCATCCAACCACATGAATGTGATGAAATCCTCGCTCAAAATGACATGAAAACCAACAGTGCGAATTAACACTGATCTACGAAATGAAACATGGTCAGACGAAAGAGAGTTGGCACGCCTACATGTCCTGACTGAAACTAACACATTAACGATTATGGAAAGTCAATCATACGATTTGGCACAAGCATAGTCAAACCTTGAACAATCAAAATCACCACAGGACAACTCCAAATTTCAACATCTCAATTCATCCTTTCAACTTGAGGTGAAAGGATAATTGATGAGACGTAGAAGGTTCAGCGCCAACAACAAAGCCTATTACTACCTTAGCGATTAAGAACGAAAGAAGCAAGGACTCATGATGAATTGAAGCTAAAAAAAACGAAGACAATAAACAGAACAGGAGACATCTCATCAAAACAATTCGTAGATGAACCTAAAACAGGAAAAAAGTAGGGAAAGAAGTAGAAATGGAATCGATGAATCACACAACTTAAACACGCTATTGATCATTGTTTAAAGCATTTAGCAAACATAAAAACGAACCCAAACGAGGCAATCAACGAAAACCCGTGAATCTTCAACAGTTTCTTCACTACACAGATTAACAGCAACCAAAACGCACCTAAATACTAATACATAAGCAACCTACGCCATGACGAACTCGCGATAAACAGATGAACAGCACAAACGAGCAAGCATAACAAAAACAAAACTAAAAAAACAGAACCATTATGCGAGACGTCTTGCAGAATCAAACCAACAAACAAGATGTAACGTCTCATATTCACCGCAACATGAACCACGGTTCAAACTCCATAAAGAAAATTTAAAATAATAAAGAAAACGGGAGATGTACCTTCTTCGGAGCAGCGGAACAGGGACGATACGAGCAGGAGAGCGACGACTTCACAAGTGGAATGTTGCTGTTCAAGGGTAACGAACGCAGAAACTCAATCCCAAAATCGCGACTGCTGCTACCTTCTTGCTCTTTTCTCAACTGGCTACAACGCTCTTCAGCTCTTGCGAAAACAAACCGACAAAAGGGGCAAAGATTTGCTCTAAAGTTTTCCTTTAATCCTCTCAGAAATAAACAGAATAGCCGAAGGTTTTTTTTTCAAAAATTTCCTCACTGTTCTCCCTCCTTCTTAGGAAACAGAGAGGTAGCATATGTAGAGAGGAATTAGGGTTGGATTGGAGGGAAAAGGAAGGGTAGAATCGGATTTAAACCAAAGACCCATTTCAAATTCAAATCTTTCACCATTTTAGGGAAACACCTTTTCCTGCAAATTCGACCCCATACCAAAAGAGGAAGGGGAGAATGGACGCTCTCGATCAATCTCCTGTCCGATAGACGCTACGTGGTATCATCTCACCGTCTCAAGGACGAACACGCAGGTCTGCTCTTGCCGAAAAGCACTGCACAAGAGCAGAACGAGGCAGAGGAGGAGACGTTGCAGAGGCTGTACGAGCTAGGGCTGCAGGGATCCGTTGCGCTGTCTCGTTCACCGCGATGGAGAGAGAGGAGGGAGAGAGCGAAGGACGCTTGGGAGAGAGGAACGCGTGAAGGAGACGCGGGGGGGAATTGCTGGGGTTTTCGCGGTTATGTTTTTTTTGGGGGGGGGATTGTCGCGTCTGGGGGAAGAAGAAAAGGGGGGGAAACGGGTTTGGGGGACGGGTTTGGGCTGGAGCGGGTCAAAAAGGAGAGTTGGGCTGGGTATAGAAGAAAGGGATTTGGGTCGGACTGAGGGAGTAATTGGGCCTGGGTGTTGGGGCTGTTTGGTTGGAAAGGGAGAGTTGGGCCTGGGAGATTAATTGGGAACGAAATGGGGGTGGGCTGGGAAGGTAAAATTGAAATGGGCTGCTGGTGGAATTAATTAAAATGGGGAAGGGAATTGGATTAATTAAATAAATAACCAATTGAAATAAAAATGATAAATTTGGCCGAATCCTTAAATAAAACGAATTTGTACTAATTAACCAATGAGCTTCTTTATTTTAGTAGTTTATTTATAATATAGCGATTCCGAATATAATCATAATTTTAAACTAAGAAGAAACTTACTAAAATTAAAATATTTTGAGATGGTCTTTCGAATATACACAAAATATACCGACTATATACGTAAATATGTAAACATTATATTATTATATTTTCGCAAGATTTATAAAATTAATTAATTTGAATTGTTTGGAAAGCCCACGAAGCTCGATAATTAATTTATACCGGCGTGGGTCAAAATTGGGTGTCAACAGTTGAAACAATGAAAGATGGTAGCATAGTCATGATCGACCATCCACAAACAGATTGCACATGGTTGGTACAAAAATCTATTCTTCTTGATTGATGCAATCAATAGATAGGATAATGCAGTAGCCTCGAAAGAAATGTTGGATTTTAACTAATGTGGCTTTTTCAGTTTCAGTTATGCTTCTTGCTTTTTTTGGCTATGATATGTTTCTAATATAATAATGAGTCTTATTGATAAAGAGGTGTATATCCAATATATATAGAGAAAACATGAATAAGTAATTACACATGAGTCACATAATTATTATTAATTATAGTTACTCCTATTATCCCCCCTCAAGCTGATCCACGGGTACGAGGGGAAGCTTGGTAGCGAGGTAATGAAACGCAGCCGGTGGAAGAGGTTTGGTAAGTATGTCTGCAAGTTGTTCTGAAGACGGAACATGATGTGTGCTCATAGTACAAGCCATGACCTGTTCACGAACAAAGTGGCAATCAGACCCAACATGCTTCATACGATCGTGAAGGACTGAATTTTTTGTAACGCAAATGGTGGACTCGTTGTCACAGTAAATCTTTGGCCGAAAAGGAGGAAGGCAAGAGCATCCATAATGTGATGAAGCCACATAGCTTCGGCGACTCCAGCCGCCATAGCTCAGTATTCAGCTTCAGTGGAAGAGTGTATAGACCTTGCTCACAACGGCCCTTGTACCGGATCTGTTTGGTTAAATTGTCCACTATCTGAAAATTATGGGCATTGAAAAGAAGAGTGCAGTTATTATCTTTGGTAAACAGATAGACAGACAGAAGATTGGATGTTAGGGATGGGACGTGATGTAGCGTGGACAATGAGAAAGTATCTGTGGGGGTGCAAACATAGCCAGAACCTGTATTGGAGATGGGTAAAGATTGGTCGTTACCTACAGTGATTGTGTCGGCGCCAGAATAGGAAATCGGATTATGGAGTTGAGAGTAATCAGGCGTCACGTGAGAATTTGCACCAGTATCCAGATACCAATCACTTGAAGAGTTGCTTGTAGATGCATGCATCGCATGAGTTCCGCCGGTTGGAGCAGAAACAGACTGCTCGTCGTAGCGATACCAACATACACGAGCCGCGTGGCCGCGCTTGTCACAGATTTGACAAACAGGCAGGTCGCGGCTTGAAGAAAAATTGCCGCCACCGCGTCTGTTGTCCTGGTCAAGTCTGCTGCGGCCAGAACTGCTGCTGTGGACGATTGTCTGCTGTCGTCCTCTGCCTCCGCCGCGGTGTGCACCGCGTCTGCCTGGACGTCCGCCACCACGCTGTCCAGCCGCGTAAAGAGCAGTGTGAGTTGCCTGAGATGTCGAGTCAGCGAGGGCCAATTTGGATTCCATGGCAAGATTTAATTCTTCTGCATTCAACCAGCCCGAAATTTGATTGAGTGTGAGTGGACCATCGTGATAGTGAATGTGCTGTTTTAGAGAAGAAAATTCGACAGGCAAACCCCGAACAACAGCATTGATGACATCTCGTTCGGGAACAACTTCATTGAGGGCATCAAGATCAGAGATAATTGAGGCTGCTTCGTCCAGATATTGGACCATGGTGCGAGTGCCCTTGCGGAGGGTGTGAAGACGATCACGCAACTGAAAAACATGGGCTGTTGATAAGGAGTTAAAGCGGGTAGCAAGAGCATTCCAAAGAGCCCCAGAAGTAGTAAAACCACGAGCATACTTCTGAATTTGCGGGCTAATCACAGCGAAAAGGCAGGCATGAATTTGAGCATCGATAAGAGCCCACGACATATGGGCGGGATTTGGTTCCGTCGAGTTTGTACCATCTGTGTCCGTGACGGTGACATTGATTGGCGGCACTATTCCGGTACCGTTGACCCAACTAAGAAGAAGATTTGCGGAGATCGCCGTCTTGACGCTATTCGACCAAGCTGGATAATTATGATCGGTTAATTTGTCTGGATGAGATTGTGAAGATTGCGAAGAAACAATTTCACACCGGAGGGAAGAGTGGCAAGAGGATCGGCTGCCATTGTTGATGAAGAGAAGCAGACGAAAAAAAAAAAATTTTTTTTATCGACAGAGGACGAAGAAGAAGAAGGTTTAGGGTTTTTTTTTTTTAGGTTTTGGAAGAGTTTAACATTTGCTCTGATACCATGATATAATAATGAGTCTTATTGATAAAGAGGTGTACATCCAATATATATAGAGAAAACATGAATAAGTAATTACACATGAGTCACATAATTATTATTAATTATAGTTACTCCTATTAGTTTCTCATATAAAAATATATGAGTAATTAGGTTTTGCACCTATTATTATCTTCCATTTAGGATAATCAATTTTTTAGATTATCATTGTGCTACTCATAAGTAAGTAATTAGATGTGCAACATATCTAGATCTGCTCTTGATAAATTAAATGACCCAGCACTACATGCTCTGACCTCTATATCATCACCATGAGGAGTTATATTATGATAGCAAGAGGCACAATATAACGTTTCAAGTGCCTACATGCTCAGGGCCCTTTAAGGTATGAAGCTTCTTTCCTTGCTTGAAATGTGAAGTAACCATCAACTACATTATTTTTTTTTCTTTTTTTGTCTCACACCCATCAAGTTTCTTTAGTTGGACAATGAAATTTCCTCATGTTCATTTAGCAACTCATAAAAAAATTTCATCTATCCATCTATATATATATATATATATATATATATAAAGAACCCTAGATCCTCCTATGTGACGCCATCACAAGCAAGAATTTTCTTTTAAATTTATTTATTTTCAAAGATAGTCTTTCTCTTTCATGAAAAGATGTGACTTTAATAAAGAGCTGCGAGTTTTATCAAAAGTTGTGACTTAAATGAAGAGTTGCGACTTTTATGAAAAATTGTTGACTTTTATGAAAAGTTGCGACTTTAATGAAGAGTTGTGACTTTATGAAAGATTGTGAACTTTTCGAAGGGTTGCAACTTTTTCAAAAAAAGGGATTTCCTCACATTTGAAAACAACAAAAATTATGATATTCTTCTTCTACTTCCGTAAAATTAAATATTTGTGTACTTTCCTCCTGTTAAGTGACTTATTGACACCATTCTTTTTGTCAATAAGTTGGTGAGTAAAATCGTTCCATCCTGAGAAAATGTAATTCTTTAATTAAACCTCTAGTATTTGAGGAGAATAATTTTCTTAAGGGGATATTGTGTATTCAATGGACTCGCTTCATTCCTACCAAAAATGGTGGATGCACAAATCCACAACGGATCGTGTCCTTCAATTAGCACGTTGCTTTTTACCTTTCTATTTCATTCTATTTTTACATATTCTGGTATATTTTTTACACTCATTAATTAATGCTTATGATATTAATTGTTGTTTTTGAGTTTATGTTTTAAACTTTGTTTTTATGTTTCTGCAAAGTTATTTTCTCCATTTATATTGAACATGTACGGATATAGTACGTTTATTTATTGTGCAGAAAATATTTATTGTACTCAGTTCCAAGAATTTAGGTTTTGATATTCTATTTTAAATTTTATAACTTAAAAGTACCATGAGCCCATTTGGATGGACTTAAAAAAATTAGCTTTTAAAAATACTTTTGAAAGTGTTGGAACTTATTTTTAAAATAAGTAGTTATGTGTTTGGATAAAAGTGTTGAAGTTAAAAATAAGTTGTTGATGTGTTTGGCAAATAAGTGCTGGTAAACACTTTTTTTAATCAAAATATTTGAAATACCCTTAAAAGTTGTTAACATGATAAAAGTTGATTAATTTAAGGTTTTTATACTTAAAAAATAAACAAAATTAAATTTATATTTTAATTCCATAAGTAATTATATTTTGGTATCATTCACATATTTCTTTATTATCACAAATTTTTTATAAATAATAATTATAATAATAATAATATAATAATAATAATAAAATAATAATAAATACAATATTAATAATAATAAATAATATATAATAATAATATATAATAATAATAAAAAATATATGAAAATAATAATAACAATAAATAATAATAAATAATAATAATAATAATAATAAATAATAATAACAATAAATAATAATAAATAATAATAATAATAATAATAAAGAATAATAAAATAAATCATAAAATTAATAAAATAATTAAATATGAATAATAATGATAAATAATAATAATAATATAACAATATGAAAATAATAATAATGATAATATAATTTATTATTATAATAACTATAATAATAATAATAAGAAATAAAATAAATAATAATAATTATATATAAAATATTAATAATAATAATAATAAATGATAAATAATAATAATATATAATAATAATAATAAATAATAATATAAAAAAACTAAAATAATAATAATAATATAATAATAATAATATAATAATAATAATATATAATAGTAATAATAATATTAATAATAAAGAATAATAAAATAAATAATAATAAAATAATAAACTATTAATATTACTAATATTAATATTGTAGCTTTTGGCTTAAAATAAGTCATTTTGACTTAAAATAAATTAATTTGATATTTGTCAAACCCTTTAATAAGTCCAAAATTGACTTTTAAGTCAGCTTGGCCAATTTTTAAGCTCATTCAAACAGGCTCTATATATAAGCTTGCATATTGTCTATTTTTACATAAATATGAAATTTCTCACTTATCAATTGAAAAATTCATTATGCAACTTCAAAAGTTATAATTACTTTCATGTTAAGCGTAATTTTTGTTCGAATATGTTAATAAATTTTTAAATTTTCTCCTAAGACATATATCATAATTGTATTATCTATGCAATTTAAATGTTTCTTTATATTCCAAAATGCTTTTGTATATATATGCTTATTTTTCTTTATTTCCTTTTAATGTTAATTAAAGAACCAATGATTTATTATTTCGTTATTTATTCATTCATTAGAGGTTCTTGAGTTATGTGATAATGATAAATAATGAATTTTGAAATATTGCTAATATTTTTGTAAGAATCTATTTTTTCGTTATTTTTATTGTAGAAATATTAGTTAAACATTAATTGCAAATTTAATAAAATTATTATTTATGACAAATTACCTAGTATATATATATATATATATATATATTACTCTTATTATATTATATATATATAAGCCAAGGACGAACACTGCAGTAAAGTGGTATACCATGAGTAATGTGGATTGTACCAAACGTTGTGCATACATGGGGAGGTGCCTTCTTGTCTTACTCTCCGTCGTCCCTCCTCTTTTGAGCTTTTTAATATTATTTCTTTATTTTGTTGAAGTATCGTGTGTTAAATTCTTTTAGTAATTTCATAGAGATTTTTTTCCAAGATTTTATATTGGGGTCGTTGGGTGAAATCAATGTCTCATTTTATTGATAAAGCAAATAATCAAAAAAAAAAAATCAAATGCAAATAGGAGCTCTTTGGAGTTCAAGTGGAAGAGAATGACAAAGAAACCTATCAAGATCTGCGAGTAGCTCATATTGAAAGGTAAAGAATGAAATCTTATTTTTGGTTTAAAAAAAATATAGGTATTGTTTGGTGGTTACAAAATTTGTCATATCAGTGTTTTAAGGTATTTTATTAATTTTGATTTTAATTGATCTATTTTTCTCTTTGTGGTCTACATTTATTTTACACCTTCTTTGGATAGAAATGTAAGAATTATTATTTCATTATTATTAATCATTTTTTACTATAGTCCAAGTTTACTTGTAATATAAGTAATACCATAAATAGTATTTAATAAGGAATATAACTAGATTTCGTGTGTACATTGGTTACTTGATTGACGTATCAGATTAAATCATAACCTCTATAAATTGGTTCTTCCTCCACCCATTAGGGTTATTACATATTCTCTACAATAATTTCATCGCTTACGATTGTAATAATATAAAGTTAGGGCAAGGAGATAGAAACCATTAACGCTTCCGCTTTTCTCTATGATAATGTCTTCCTCATCAAGTATGTGCTCCTAGTGATCTTTATGTAACATTACGTGTTTAAGATCTTGATATTATGTTATAAAGTATTTAATCTTACATGTGACATCAGAGCATGGATTGTTTGAACGATTATCTTCGTATATCATGCATCTTTATGAATAATATTAGATAATTAAAGGCCTGTTTACGGACCCAATTAATTAATAATTTTTTTCAATTTTAAGTTAAAAATAATTATTCATATTAATATCTTATTTTATTATAGTTTTTAAAATTTTCTACTATTTAATAATTTCCTCTCAAATACATTCCTATTCTCTGTCAGACACATCAATATCTCCTCTCGAATACATTCCTATCCTCTCATCCCATCTTAAATACATCGATGTTCTCTCTTAGATACGTTTCTTATTCTCTCTCGAATACAACCCTCCCCTCTCAGATTCATCCGTGAGCTATGTGTCTGCAAGTTTCCTCAATAGCAATGTATCGATCGATGTATCACCATGTCTGCTAATTTATTTGAAATTATTTAATTCTAAGAAATTTTTGTAATTTAAAGAAAGTAGGGATATAATGTAATTAACTCTTTACACTATGAAAATGTATGAAAATTTATGAAAATTTTATTTTAATTTATGTGACATATTTTTCTTTGTAGTCAGTTTCAAAAGAATGATGTATAATATATTTAAATAATATTTTGACTTTAAAATATTCATTTCATTCTTAGTAAGATGATTTATAGTCATATGAACATATATGATTTGTTTTAGACCACGAGTTTTAAAAGTGTCTTTTTCTTTTAAAAGAATCTTCATGTTAAGTTAAATTAAAATTATATAAACTGAAAGGGAGTGAGTACAAACTTTAGATCAATTTTATATTTATAAAATTTAAGTTTTTGTAACTATTTTGCCTTTTAACAAAATTTAATATGAAAATAATTCACAATATTTTTTATTTTTTTTATCAATATTTTATCGATAATAATCTAAAAAATTAATTTAAATAGGTAATAAAGTATTTTAATTTTGAAATCGATCAAGTGTTGATATCAATTGAGAAAATATTTATTTTTAAGTTGTAAAGCATTCATCATCTAATATTAATGTGCTCCTTACTCTCAACGAATGACACTAATTTATAATAATTCAAGATTGCAAGAAGTAGAAATCAAGACTAAATTGTGGAAGTTTCATATGTATATGATATATAATTCTATGTCAAATTAATTTTTGTTCCATATATTTATATAATTTCAAAATTTGTCCCGTTAATTAGTTATGTGTTTTATTAAATTAAAACTATGCACTCATTATTTTGTCATTTTTTTATCAACTCTATTTTTTATCTCTTTAGAATTGTGATTTTTTTTATTTTCTTATTTAAGTCACAATTTTTTAAGATAAAATGAATATTATTTTGGAGATTAAATAAGAAAAAATATTTACTAACCTACAACCACGAAGATCCACTTTGAAACCCAACGACGAAGAAAACTTTGAAACTCTTAGTCGCGAAATGAGGAGAAGGAGTAAAATTATTTTTGGAAAATAATGAAATGAGGGGGGAAAAGAGTAATAAAGATTTAGGGATTTAGTCTATGTGGCAGTGGAACCCTATTGGCGTGCAATGTGGAATTCACATGGCAATAACAACTTCTATTAATAAGAGGGGCACTTTTGATCCAGTAGTTTGACGGAAAAGATAGTTTTGAGCTGAAATATAGTTTAAGATTATATATGAGCTATTTCAGATAGTTTAAAGGTACTTTTTTACCCATTTTCTTTTAGTCAATGTGGCAGTGGAACCCTATGGCGTGCAATGTGGCATTCACATGACATTTAACAACTTTCATTAATAAGAATTGCACTTTTGACCAATAGTTTGACGGGAAGGAAAATTTTGAACCGAAATATAATTTAAGGATAAATATGAATTATTTCGGATAGTTTAAGGATATTTTTTACCATTTTCTGTTAAAACTAAATGAATACTTATGTTTAAAAAAGTTGTAAATAATTTAAAAGAAAATTACATCATGGAAGATGGTAGGTTATACTGAATATGTTATAGTAGCAATAAATATATATGAACTATTTAAATTGTATAAATACTTTTTACATTATTATAATCAAACAAATATAAATAATTTTTAAAAATTAAATTAAATAATTATGTGGAGTCACACATGAAATAAAACTTTTTGTGACTCTTGAAAAATATTATAAGATTCTTCTAGAAAATTATTTGGACCACTAATTATGCAATTATAAAGTTATAACTTTGCCCATAAATAATGTTTAAAATTACAATATTGTCATTGGTCGTCCTAATCATTGCTCTTCTATATAATAGAAATAGATAATACTGAATAATGAAAGGCCCGTTTATGGGCCCAATATTACAATCTTATAATAAAAATTTGGTTAGTTTTTTTTTAAAAAAAATTACTACGATAATTTCAAATAAACATGATAGGAAAAAAACAATATAACATAATAGGTATTTAACAAACAAAATAATGACCTACTTGATGAAAATTATAACGAAGCATCTCATTTTTTTTACAAAGTAATAAAAGGATGAAAAAGAAATTGACTTTGGTCTTAATATTTATTAAAATTATGAGAACAATTTTATATAGTAAAGAAAAAAAATCTAAAGTAATTAATAAACATAATGAATAAATATATCTCAAATATAGGATTTAAAAAATATCAAAAAGATATATTGCATAACTTAAGATGAGGTAGTTAGTATAATAATTTATATAACTTATTTAAAATGATTTTAACTATGATAAATAAATATATGTTTTTCAATAAATTATATAATGACATATATGTTACGTGAAATTTTGAGATTATACATAAAAAGAGAAATCAAGTAAATTACATAATTTAAAAATTATCTCCACTATAAAAAAAAACGAACACAACGCCATGAAATTGAAAAATCTGAAGAGAACCAAAAGAAAGAACATAACACACTTCTGAAATTGTTGAAAGTTTTTTTCTTGAAAAGTTTGCTCACTGATTGCATTCCTTTTGAATTAAACATTTTAAGAAAAGTAATTGTGATTGATATTAAATTTAACATGTTAACTGATTCATTGGGGTGTTTGAAAAGTGTGGAGCAGTTGAATTTTTCTGAAAATTGACTATATGGACAAGTCTATGAAGTAATGTGTCCACTAAGAAATAGTAAATTTTAATTTTGCCTTATAATTATTTTACAAAAGTACATAGGATCATTATATAGAGAAGTGATTGAAATGTAGTTCTTGAAAAAAAACTGCATTATTGGTTTTCCTAATAAGAATCTATACTAGAGTGTATATTATTTAAGACGCAAATAAAAAATAAAGGGCGAGAAATTATTGGTAAGAAATAAGAGGGGAGAGAATTGAGGAGTGAATGAAATGAAGAATGAGTTAATATCTATTTATTTGTGTCATAGACTTAATTCTACAAAAATCTTATAATTTATAGTTTTTACAAAAGTCATGTAACTTGCGGAAGAAATTTAACACTTGAAAAAAAAATATTTTAATAAGGTTTAAAAATACAATTTATAGTTTTTAAAATGAAATATATATCCAATAATCATATTAGCCTAGATCGTTCTAAACTTTTTAAATCAAACTTACATCAGTTCACATATTTAGATTAATATGTTTGAAATCAAGTAAAAACACAAACTTGATTATATATTTTAATGAACAACCACTTTTATAATTTAGTAAAAAAATTTAATTTACTTTAAGTACAAATGTATCATCCTATTCATTTTATTTGTAAAGTTACTTTTTAACATCTTTTAAATTATATTTTTAAAAATATTAAAATTAATTTTATTTATTCTTCAATTCAATCTAATATATATTATTAGTTTTATCATACTTGTTTCTTTTCAGGTATATTAATTATAGTCAAAACAAATGTGAAAATAATTAACTACATTTTTAAGTAATGAATTTTTAAGTTAAAGTAGGCATTTTTAGTAGGAAAAATTGTATATAATAGCAAACTAATAACATAAAATAAATGGAGCAGCTAGGGTTTGATTTAATTGTGCTCCATAGCAAACGTTTGCAAAAAATTGTCAGGCGCCTTTTTGCCAAATATATCGCTCGCCACTCTCCTCCAGTCTCTCGCTCGCTTCCTCAAGTGTATAAAAATTGTTTCTAATTATATAAAGCAGAGAAAATTGTATAAATACATATATTTTGTTCCCCTCTTCCAGATCTCGCTCGCCACTCTCCCAAATCTCGCTCGCCACCCTCGCCTTTCTCACTTATACAAACAGAAGTGAAATGTATAAATTGCGTTTCTGTTTGTATAAAGCTTGAGAAAATTGTATATACACATGCAAGTATATATATTTTCGTATTATACACTTATAATTATACAATAAAAATACTCTCCTGCCCAGTTTCTTTTGCCTTTCTCTCTTTCTCGTTTTATATAATTTTCAAATTGTATCTAATTTCTCTCTTTCTCGTTTTATACAATTCGATTCAATTGTATATTCCTTGTCAAGTCTCTTTTGTCTTTCTCTCTTTCTCATTTTATACAAATTCAAATTGTATATAATCATTCTATATACTTATAATAATACAATTCGTTTTATATACTTCGTTTTTATACAGTTCTGTGCCCAAGTGTCTTTCTCTTTCTTGTTTTATACACTTCGTTTTATATAATTTGCTTCAACTGTATATGTATCACGAATTATACAGTTTCTATGTTTGCTATGAAGCGCAATTATGCAAACTTTTCTATAGCATACAAATATGATTTTTTTATTTGCTATATATGAAAGTTGCTCTTTTTAGTAAGCATTATGAATACAAAAATAGAATTAATTAAAGTAATAATTAAATAGAGTAATGAATAGATATCACAATAACTCATAAAAATGTGAAGTGATAACAAATGAGTTGATAGAAATAACATTAATCAAAGATGTTTCTAGAATTATTTAGTTTCTTGTTATTATTCTTGGTGAATTTTTGTTAGTATGAAAGTACATTCTTACCCTTGATCATCATTCACTTCATATACAAAGTGATATTTCTAGAATATTTGTTTCTCTTGATTCTTTCTTAATAGATTTCTATTAGTATAAATTACAGTTTTATCCTTGGTCGTCCTAGGCTTCACTCTTCTATATAATAGAAATTTACATGATATTTATTATGTGAAATTATATTATGGTTCATAATTTGGAATTAAAACATAAAATAAAATTGTGCGATATTTGAGATGGATATGAACAATCATCGTTTTCTTTTGAATAATTTAATTGGACATTTTCATAGAAAACTTAATAGTTAATTGTTTAAATTAATAAAGTAAAATAATGAAAAGATGGTCATACGGATGCAACATTATTTTGGAGAATTATTTTTTAACCTTTTCGGCGTCACTTATTGACTTTATTATTAAAACTAGGAAGTTTTGCCCGTGTAGACACGGGCCCAACAACTTTATGGAGTGATTTTACTTGTTGTCAAATTTGTAAACTATCTTTATGAGGCAAATAGACCTTCAAAATACTAACAAATGTCTTGTATAATTTCATTATTTTACAAAAAATATAATTGAAAATAGTCCTTTTCTTCTTAGGTCTTATATAATAGTACAAGTAGATTTCACATTTGAGCTGCACCTTTTTAGGCTCCTTATCAAACAACATTTAAAAACTTCCAAACTACTATGTGATAAATGAAAAATTACAATCAATAAGCAATGAGTCATATACATGATAAGTTTGGCTGTTACAACTCAACAAGCTCTTTAATACCAAGGATAAAATCAAGAAGGTCGAAGAACTTGTCAATTCAAAAGTGGGAAAAAAGAACATAACAAAAGAAAGACAGAGCTCACAACAACATAGAATTAGAAAGAATAAATATAAGTTCGCCATCATTCTATCAAAGTCATTGTGGTAGAAGCAAACAAGTATATATAGACCTTGTCTAGAGGAAATATTCATCTCCAATTTGTGAAGGAGAAAATTCAAGCGAGTAATTCACCCACATCATGTTTTTAAGATAAGAGTGAATCCTATAATTAGTAGAGGCCAGCTGAATTACTACCCTTTTGTAAATCGTTCTTAGTTATGATGGAATAATGATTTCAGCAACATATAAAAGTTCACCATAATGCGCACCAAGAGTACTCAAAAGAGCAATCTCCTCCCAAGCTTGTGCAAAATGAAAAGATAAATTTTCATGGCTATCTGCAATATTTGATGTAAGACTTTGTAGCTCATATCAATAGTATAACTGCAACATTTTTACCTTGTGTCGTTGAAACAGTTAGCCTCTTGTATCAACGGTATAGCTGCAAGATTTTACCTTGTATCATCCAAACATTTAGTCTGAAGCAACTTGGATAACTCAAGCTAACAACAACTTGATAGAAACTATCAATACGTAATGAATATTGTAGAGCATTCCTCGACAAAGGCGACTAAAAGTAAGAAAAATGGGTCAATATCTCAGTACTGCTGAAAGTGTGAATGAATAGTTACGGTGCTCCCAAAGTTGCATTCTCTTTGCCACATACCGCTACGCAACATTCATAAGTTTTTTCAAATGAATGAGAAAACCTATTGTTTGAACGATATCTCAAGATTGTTGCTTATGCTATAAGTTGGCAACTTGCAGGTATTAACGCAAGCTTTAATGTTTCAACTACCTAAATAGTTCATTGAGCAGCTGATGCTAAATACAGCAAATCCTCTTTTTCATATACTTTGGAGAGACTGTTTTCATTTAGATAATAAGACTTGTTACCGTTTACATTTCTACGCTAGGTCACTGTTTAAGTATATATAACAGTTATATCCACATCGAGTTTCAACTTTGCTATCTCAACTAAATTCTCATTTGTTTCATTTTTGAAACTTACAATCTCAGGAATATCTTATTGACTCCGAAGCCAAGAAGAAAGACTAAGGATGATTAAAGTGGTAACAACCTCCTCTATTTCCATTCAAGTTTTTTTACTACAAATGTATATCAAGTATGACTCTTTGTTTTCTTTCTTTGCTATGAATTCACCAAATCTAACTTTTTCCCCTGTTAATTACCCTAGAGTTCTCTGCTGATGCAACAAATTCAATATACATAAATGACTTTAACACGCACCTTACCAACCAAGGATAAGAAAAAAGAATGTGCTTGTAGACAGGATAGTCATTGATTATCTGTAGGGGTTTGACATCAAGTTTCCTAACCTACCTAAGATACAAAGATTAAGCAACTCACAACAATGAAACTCAACTTAAACTCTACAAAATCATACAACTAATAGAAATACTTGAGGAGATAACAAACCTTCAAGAATTATTCAGCCAAAAGTATATGGGTTCATCAAAGTTTTAGCTCATTCAACGGCCCTTCTTAAAGTACTCCAGTTGAATTCTTTTTAGTATTGAGAATAAGCTAAGAAGAAGACAAAAGATTTAATGCAACAAAGTTACTGATCTCAATAGAAAATTAGTGATTGAAAATGACAAGCTTAACTAATAAAAAACTACCAAGCTGAATATCTAATACGAGATTTGCCTTATAAATGAAATGATCACCATTTACTGCAAGAAAGTACATTAACTCAACTAAATAGTTAAATCAATGTATACAGTTAAAACAAGAATAATGTAAAGCCTTACATCAATAGTATCAAGTGACTGAATCAGGGAAGATAAGCTTGTTTCCGTACTCTTTCCCTTAATTTTCCTCTTACTCATGTCATTACTCTTACCTTGAAAAGCAGGTTAAATTCAAATGCATCCTTCACAATCTCATTCATGATGTCTTAACGAATGAAAAGAAGAAGACATTTAAAAATTAAGAATCTAAGGCATTATTTTTTAGAAGACTATATCATAACTTTCCTGTTTCTTGAAAAAAATCAAGAAATGAAAGCAGAAGAAACGATGTTATCCCACACACCTTTCAGTCAATATAGGGCTATGCTGCTGCTCACTCAACTCATTGGACAAATAAATTGGACAATTTAAGGGCACGATAAATGGTAATTACCTCATATAGTTTTCTTTTAGATATGTCTTATGCTTATTAATTAAACTTTTTCTCGAAATCGATTCCTATATTGTGGTGATGAGTTTTCCTTTTCCCTTTGTTTTATTTGTACGTAGTAGTAACTGAAAAGGACTCAGAAGAAAATTCCTCAAAAGTAGGAGAAATTGAACCAAGCTTTCTGGCGCAGCCATAGTAGAGTTATCAAGTTGATCACTTGATCTATTTAGCACAAAGATACAAATTGTATTACTAACTTAGACACCCAACCTGAGTATTCCAATCCAAGTAACTCTTAATTCCTGATAATTATACTTGTTTAAGAACATACAATTTAGTAATTGTAAATGAATTTAGTATTTTCTACAATTTGTATCGATCCAATATCATATCTAATAGTTCACCTTAAATGTATGAAATTAGTGCATATCCATATGAGTATATGGAAGCTTAGACAAACAAAACAACAGACTTATTAGGTTTAAATACTCAAATGGAAATATAAGTGTCATGCGACAAATCATAATGACATTGTTAACATATTGCAGTTTCTATGAGCTCAGTATGAGTATAGTTGCTTATAGCATAGTTGATAGAAGTTCTCTAATCAGGATGCTGGACTTGTTTCAAAAGTTGGGAGAAAATAACAATGTACAAATTACATTTTCTTAAATTTTTATCAAGTCATAAGCACAATTTGCCATACTGCCTATACTATCAATATTTAAACTCGTTTTTCAGCTTTGCTCTTTAGATAATCAATAAAATTCATATTGTAAGTAATAATGTGAAATAATTGAAATATGTGTAAAAAGCTAATTCGATAAGTAGCAATATTTTTTTTTATAAAAGAAAATGAGAAGTGGGGACAGGAGTGGTGGATGATGTATGTGTGTACATACTGATGGACCCCTACCAAGTTTGGAAGAATGGTTTGTAGCCATGGCCATGAGCAATTCTTACTTATCTAGGTAATAGAGTCCCTCAAAAAGTTTTTTCTGCTGAAAATATTTGTCATCTTAATGCCAGTCATAACCAGTTACTTTTAACATTCCATTTATATGCACTAATCATACTTTTTCAAAAATCTTATTTAATGCAATTTCATCTCTAATGTTACTTACTATTTACTATACTATAATCTATAATCTATAATCTATACCTACACACACACGCACACATATATACATATACATATATGTTAAGACACTAAAATAGAATAGACACGCATGAAAAGTATGTATTAGATTGTGATAATACTATCACTACTTCTAGTACGAACAATACATCAATGATTAGCAAAATTTCAGTCCATCCAAAAATCAAGAAATGCCTAATCCACATTGCGAAAGTAAGAAGTTTGATTGGAAAAATTATATTAAACATCCAATTCATTTAAGTGATATAACTATGGCTGTAAGATCATGTTTCCATTTATACCAGCTACTAATAGTTTCTTACTTTGTCTAAATACATTTCTGTTAATTTTCTAGTAATTTTCCTCTTCATCAGTAGCAAAACAATAACTTTGTATCCTTAAACTCCTCAGACACACCCAAAGCTTCTATCAATCAAAATAGAGCAGAACAGAGTGACTGGATAGACACTAACGAAGGAGATAAAATGAGGAATGAGAGAAAAAGAAATCATAATAACGGATAGGAAAGGACATACCTGTAGCCGAAGCCTTAATTGTAATAACTGCAAATTCTTAACTTCACCCTGCACCGTGAAATAATTGTAGAATGAATTTAGTATTTTTTGTAATTTGCATTCATCAAACAATAGCTGTTAGGAATTTTGATAAGCAAAAGTTTACCAGAAAAGAAATATGGAAAATGAGGTGGAAATATTAACGGTAGAAAGAGAGGTGAGAAAAGAAACAACATAACAACAAAGTAATCGTACAAAATAAATCAAAGTGGAAAACAACAAAATAGGAAAAAAGAAATAGAGAAGAGAAACTCCTCTTTGACAACGTGACTTGTCATTCTTTTGTTTCCTTATCAGAACCAATAATAAATACACAGAAACTCTTCAATTTGTATGCCGACAATCCAATAAAGGGAAAAAAATAAACAAAAGGGTTACATGAATAGGCTTAGGAGCAATTTGGGTTGACTTATCTTTGAGTAAAACTACCTCATCCTGGGTTGAAACGATAAATAGAATCACATTACGGAGATTCCATATGTATTAATTAGTGGTAAAATTCTTTGAATTCAGCCATGTGAGATGAGAGATGAGCTTCAGAACCAAAAAAGACTCCAAACACAAGAAAAATCAAACATCACAAAAACCCAGAAAATTAATTCAGATGGGGAAAACCCATATATGAACAAAGGAAGTTGAAAAGAATTTTGATAAAGAACATCAAACTATACATGTAACAAAAGACAACCAAAATCTATTGCATGTGAATATATATGATTTTTTCATATATGAAAAGAGGCTCAAACAAACACAAAACTAATCAAAGATACAAACTTTGAAAGGGAAACAAAAAAACCATTTAGGCACAGAACTATACCTATCCACCATTTCTATATTAAAAATGAAATCCAATTTCATTCTTGTTTTCACACAATAAAAAAGCAGAGAGCTTTAAAAAAAATTAAAAAATAGTTCTTACATTGGCAATAGAATCAAATTGACGCACAAAACCTTTATTCCTTTTAATCCATCTCTTATAAACCTCCATACCCAAATCAAATTTCATATATTCACACACCTAAATCAAACTTAATCACCCAACCAAAGGATAATCCAACATCAATAAGAATCTTAAATGAAAAAATAAGGGAACATTCGCACAGCCAAATCAAATTTGGAACTTCAACTTTGATGAAAAGAAAGATGACTGAAAAAAGCTCAATTGAAACATGCTTAATCTTACCTGGTAAATGTTGTGAACTTTGATGTGAAAATAGTGATATCAGTAGAGGGAGAATAGAAGGAAGACTAGAGGAATACATGCATACATTCATATCACCATTGAAAGACACGTTGCAATAGGAAATTGAAAGAGCAAAAATTGATTAAGCAACAAGATGACACCTAGTCATTAGAGAAAATTGAAAAGACGAAAATGCCCCTAAACAATGAAGCAAGCATGTTGAACTACCCTTTTCTACTATAGTAGAATAATATTAATGGATGAACTTAAATTTGAAGTCTTTCATCATTTGATGTTGAGTGAATTGATGCTATCAATAAATACAATGAACAATTTGGTTTTATTGCACAATTTATCGGGTTTTTTTTAAAATAATGTTATTATTCTTTTAGTTCATGTGGTAACAACCAATTATGCAACAAATTAAAGTGGTAATTATACTAAACAATAAATAATATGTGTGCTTTGTATTTATATAGTTTGTTAGTCACCAAAGTGCCAAAGTAGAGAAATTAATGTCTTTACATATAATGTTTATGATCATTACTGTATGTATTATGTTACTATAGTTTGTTAGTCACCAAAGTGACCAAACTAAAATGTATGAAATTATTCACATGCACAAAAATTTTATGATATTATGTATATATTTATATTCATATAACTTGTTAGTCACCAAAGTGGTCAAACTAGTATGTTTAAGAAAAACATGTATTCATAAAAATTGTCATTAATCTATAAAGACTAATTAAATGTCAATATTGAAAAATAAATAGATAAATTGACTTTCACTATGACTAGAACTTAAGAATTTACCTAAAAGTGAAGCTATCATTCAAAGAATAGTGAAGAATATGAGGTAAATTAATATTTTTAGTCAAATATATATTGTACATCCAAAGATGTCGTATATATTTGATTAAAAATATTCAATTTCCTATTAAAGATAAAATTGACATTTAAATTATGATAATGTGTCGTAGTATCTACCCAAAGGAGAATTATGATATATTTTTATTGTTTTACTGAATTCACATTATTTTCTAATTTGTGAGCATGTATATCTATTTTGCACTTATTCCTTTTCATTCGCATGGTTCGTCTGTTATTGTGTTCAATGGATTGAACTTCTCTGAATGGAATGAACAAGTCCAGTTCCACTTAGGTGTAATGGATCTTGACTTAGCTCTGTTGAATGATAAACCCACTGCCATTACTGATAAGAGTAGTGACGATGAGAAGTCTTTTCATAAATCATGGGAACGCTCTAACAGATTGAGTCTTATGTTCATGCGAATGACTGTAGCTAACAACATTAAGAGTACTATTCCACAAACAGAAAGTGTCAAGGAATACTGAAGTTTGTGGAAGAACGTTTCATTTTGCTAATAAGTCTCTCGCTGGTACGCTAATGGCTGAAATCACGACCATGAAGTTTGATGGGTCGCGTAGTATGCAAAATCATATCATCGAGATGACTAACATATCATCGAGATGACTAACATTGCAGCAAGACTTCGAACCTTGGGGATATGGATGACACCTTCTTGGTTCAATTCATTCTGAACTCATTGACTCTTGAGTATGAACCATTTCAAATTAGCTATAACACTATTAAGAATAAGTGGGATGTTAGTGAATTGTCCAGTATGTTTACTCAAGAGGAATTAAGACTTAAGAAACAAGGTGGTCATTTCATTAATCTCATGGGTCAAGGAGCTAGTAAATGACTTAAAGTGAATACCAACAAGTTTAAAAAAAAGAAAGCACCTGCTAAAATTCCACAAGATGCTCATAAGGAACTCAAAGCTGATGTGAGTCGTTTCTGTAAAAAGGAAGGAACCATCAGAAAGATTGCCTGAAACGTAAATCTTGATTTGAAAAGAAAGGCACATTTAGTGCTTTTATATGTTTCGAATTAACTTTAGTAGAAGTTCCTAATAATGCTTGGTGGCTTGATTCTGGTGCAACTACTCATGTATCCACTGTGTTGCAGGGATTTTTTACGATCCAAACCACAAATCCAAATAATTCGTGTTCATGGGAAATCGCATGAAGACTCAAATTGAAGGCATAAGGACATATCAATTGATCTTGGAGACTGGACATCACCTTGATCTATTACGAATTCTTTATGTTCCTTCAGTTTCTAGAAATTTGATTTCCTTTTCAAGACATGATGTTTCTGGATTTAATTTAAAGTTTGGACATGGATGTTTCAATATATATAAAAATACTATTTTTTATGGTTCTGGTGTTCTTATTGATGGTTTATATAGATTGAAACTCGATAATAATTTTTTTGAATCCCTACTTACTGTTCATCAAAATATTGGAATTAAACGTAGTTCACTAAATAAAAGTTCTGCTTATTTGTTGCATAAACGTAGTTCAATATATATAAAAATATTATTTTTTATGGTTTTAGTGTTCTTATTGATGGTTTATATAGATTGAAACTCGATATTTTTTTTGAATCCCTACTTACTGTTCATCAAAATATTGGAATTAAACGTAGTTCACTAAATGAAAGTTCTGCTTATTTGTGGCATAAACATTTGGGTCATGTATCCAAAGAACGATTAAAAAGATTAGTAAAAAATAAAATTCTTTCTAATTTAAATTTTGCTGATCTTGATATATGTTTGGATTGCATTAAAGGAAAACAAACAAAACATACCAAGAAAGGTGCCACAAGGGGCACTCAGCTTCTTGAAATTATACACACTGATATTTGCGGACCCTTTGATGTTCCATCTTTAAGTGGAGAAAAATGTTTTATCACCTTTATCGATGATTTTTCACGTTATGAATTTATCTGTTTATTGAAAGAAAAATCTCAAGCAGCGGACACTCTCTAATTGTACGTTAATGAGGTTGAAAGACAATTAGATAAAAAAATGAAAATTATTAGGTCAGATAGAGGTGCTGAATATTATGATGTAACGAATTAGGACAATGTCCAGGTCCATTTGCGAAATTTCTTGAAGAACATGACATATGTGCACAATATATTATGCCAGGAACACCTCAACAAAATGGTGTTGCATAAAGCCATAATCGAACATTTGTGAATATGGTTAGGAGTATGATAAGTAATTTGTCATTATCCAAATCATTGTGGATGTATGCTCTTAAAATCACTGTATATTTATTAAACAGGAATCCTAATAAGGCAGTTCCAAAGACCCCTTTTGAATTGTGGACGGGTAGGAAGCCTAGTTTAAGACACCTGCATGTTTGGGGTTGTCAAGTGAAAGCTAGAGTTTATAATCCACATGAAAGGAAATTAGTTTCTCGACGGTAAGTGGATACTTTATTGGTTATACAGAGAAATCTAAAGGGTATAGATTTTACTGTCCAAATCATAGTTCAAAATTTTTGAAATCGGTAATGCAAAATTTATTGAGAATGCTGAAGTTAGTGAGAGTGTTGAATGACAAAGTATAAAAATTAATGAGATAGGGGTAAATATTTCGTTATTCATAAATGTACCTATTTTCACACCAACAACAAGTGTTGTTCCTGCTGTTGAAGAACACTTTAAGGGCCCGTTTGGATGGGCTTAATAAAAGCAGCTTTAAAAAAGTACTTTTGAAAGTGCTGAAACTTATTTTTAAAATAAGCAGTTATGTGTTTGGATAAAAGTGCTGAAGTTGCTATGCCAAAAGTGAAAAGGGAAAAATGGAAGAAAGAGATGTTAGGGTTATGTGGGTAATTTGGAGATTGTATAAAAATATTAAGGGCAAAAAGATAAAAATGTGGTCAACTTAAAACAGCTTATAAGCTAAAAAAAAAAAAGCACCCCTACCCCAGCTTTTAACTTTTGGCTTAAAACAAGTTTTTTTTAACTTAAAATAAGCTATTTTGAGTATTGCCAAACAGCTGAATAAGTCAAAAATCAGCTTTTAAGTCAGTTTGACCAGCTTTTAAGCTGAGCCAAACAGGCTCTAACAATGTTGAACAGTATTTGGGTGAAACACTTCAAGAAGAAACTAACTCACAAACATCTGATGCAAATGAACCACAAACAGTATCATTAAGAAAATCTCAAAGAGAAAGAAAATCGATCATTTCAGATGATTATGTGATTTATTTGCAAGAGTCAGATTTTGACATTGAAATTAATAAAGATCCGATTTCATTTTCACAGGCCATAAAAAGCAATGAGTCTGACAAATGGACTAATGCCATGAATGAAGAGTTAAAATCCATGGAATACAATAAAGCCTGAGATCTTGTTCAATTACCAGAAAGTTCGAAAAGGATCGGGTGTAGATGGGTTTTCAAGACCAAACACGATTTTAATGGTAATATTGAATGATACAAAGCCAGACTTGTTGCCAAGGGATACATTAAAAAAGGAGGCATTGATTATAAAGAGACATTTTCACAGGTCTCAAAGAAAGACTCGTTAAGAATTGTTTTGACTTTGGTAGCTAATTATGATTTAGAGTTACATCAAATGGATGTGAAAACTGTCTTTCTTAATGGAGACCTCGAATGAGGATGTTTATATGGACCAACCAAAGAGTTTTCCTAATTAAAAAAAATATCAAATAGTGTGTAAACTAAAGAAGTCAACATATGGACTCAAGCAAGCCTCATGAAAATGGTCTATAAAGTTTAATGATACCATAACATCTTTTGAATTTAAGAAAAGTATCGTTGATCCGTGTATATACAAAAATATCAGTGGGAGTAAGTTTACATTTTTAGTCCTATAGGTTGATGACATTTTACTTGTTGCTAATGATTTAGGCATAATTGCGTGAGACAGATGATTTTCTCTCTATGAACTTTGAAATGAAAGATATGGGTGAGACATCTTATATGATAGGGATAAATATATTCCATGATAGTAGGGAAGAAATATTTCATGATAGATCACAAGAATTATTGGGACTGTCTTAAAATGGCTATATCAAAAAAGTTCTAGAGAGATTTAATGTGAACAATTGTTCAGCAAGAATAGTTCCTATTTTAAAATAAAAAAGTGGACAAATTTAATCTCATGTTATGCCCAAAGAATGATGTAGACCGAAAGAAATGATGTCAATTCCTTAGTCTTCTATTGTTGGAAGTTTGATGCATGTTAAAACTTGCACAAGATCGTATATTAGCTTTGTGGTCAAAAATACTAGGAAGATATCAATGTATCCTTGGAATTGATCACTGAAAACTTGAAAAAAAGTTTATGGCACGTTATGAAGCCACAATTCATACATTATGGCTGTGAAACTTTATTTCAGGACTTGGGGTTGTCGACACTATTACCAAGCTGTTGAAAATTTATTCTGATAATGTTGCAACAGTATTCTTCTCTAAAAATGATAAGTACTCCAAATGTGTCAAACATATGGAATTAAAGTATTTTACTGTCAAGGAAGAAATTCGAAAACAAAGAGTGTTACTTAAGAATATTAGAACTGATCTCATGATTGCAGATCTGTTAACAAAAGACTTACAACCAAAGACATTTAAAGAACATGTTCAAAGAATGGGTCTTGGTTGTACTTATGATTGATACATTTATGATGTTTTACACTGTAAGCTCAAATTATGTATTTTTGATATACATTAATGAAAATCTTGTTTCTCATAATGTACACATTATTGTTTTGAGAAATTACAATATGAGTCTCTATGAGACATTATTGTGGAACATAATGTTATATGTTTTTATAGCTTATGAACCTAGTATGATAAGTTGCTAATGTAGTAGTATATGGAAGGAAGTATGTAGCTTAAAATTTATGTACAACCGCCATAACTCACATTAGTAGTTCGTTATACTATGGTATGTATGATGGACATTATAGAAGAGATTTATTGTATGCACAACTAATATTTATTAATATTAATGAGATATGGTCATTGGGCTAAGTGGGAGAATGAGAATTATTATTAATTATTTCTTACTTCTAGCCCAAGTTTACTTGTAACCCAAGTAATACCAAAAATAGTATTTATTAAGGAATAGATCTCGTCCGTATATTGTTTACTTGATGGACGTACCAGATTAAATCATAACCTCTATAAATTGGTCCTCCCTCCACTCATTAAGGTTATGACATATTCTCTACAATAATTCCATCGCTGACGGTTGTGATAACATAAAGTTAGGGCAAGGAGGTAGAAATTAATTTACAGCTAACGCTTCCGGTTTTCTCTGTGATGATGTCTTCCTCATCAAATATGTGCTCCTAACGATCTTTATGTAAGATTATCGTGTTTAAGATCTTGATATTATGTTATTAAGTATTTAATCTTACAAAAAAATCTTCTTCTAAGATTTAATTAACTATTCCTTTTACTTGCACATCATTTAAATATAAAATATTAATGGACTATTTCAACAATAATTCAATTAAGAAGACTTTTGATTTTAAACGATGAAAATATAGGTTGCTAAGGGAGGAATTGATTTAGTGGAAATGGTCTTCCACATGTTTCAATGACGAAGAGGCCAAATTGGAAAAATTACCAAGGTTGGCTTCTATTATTGGGGGGTTTGGGGGTGGTTTTACCATGTCAAGTCTTATCTTATATAACTTTACATATAGGCTTATATTAAAAGGTCGTCCACAAATATCTTTTTTTTAAAATATTTATTGAGGTCATGGCATGACCTTTACTAATCTGGATACATCAAAAATCTGGACTTATTATGAAAAGAAGATGTAAAGCTCATATTTTTGTAGCATTCAATTTAGTGAAGAGTGCATAATCTTTATTCATAAAAATTGAGTCCTTCAATTATGTAATTGCCATTTTGATATATCATAAATCATAATAACAGAATTCATAATTGCATTTCAATTTAAATAATTATTGAATAATTATTTGTTTCACAGGACTTGTCACGTAAGGAACTGAAACCTGGAGATTATGATTAGAAATTTTATGCACACGTTAAAATTTTTTCATTACACCTCTTTCATATTGTCCATATGACTTTAAGTGTCTATCAAATGGTAAACTATTTTACTTTTTGATAGCACTATCAAATAGAGACGCTTTTGAAGAAAGCTTAATGTTATTCATAAGTCTATATACAAGCAGACGGAGCAGGGAGATCCACCAATTAGTTTAACAGGGAGATTTGTTAATATCATTTTTTTAATATTGAGTATTATTTAATTTTTACTGCAAAAGATCACTACAAATATATTATGTATGTTGCTTAATCGTCAGTCAATTATATCAATTTGAATGTACATAGTCATTATTCATAATTTATTCATTTAATGTTATTCTATATTCTCTTTTAATGGCCTCTGCCACGCACACATTCACATATCTAATATCTGCTCAAATCAATACACACATAGATAAGCATGTTAGCTTTATGTTCTTAAATTCTATAGATACTTATTCAGTCAAAAACTCTATTTATTTTTCACTTCAAAAAATTAACTAAACAAAAGTATAAGATGTTGGGTCTGCTTATGTCCATCTAGTTGCCTAGGTTGAATAGTTTTTTTAAACAGATTTTTACCTACATTTAGAATCTGAGGATTAGATAAGCCAACTTTAGGCATTGATGGTGTCTATTTGTTTTAACTAAATAATGAAGAAAACTCTATATTTTCTTGTGTTAACTTAAGCACTTAATTAAGCATTTACCATTTCAACTATTATAACGTTAAGCACGGGCCATGGCCCCCTACCCCTCCAAATTTACATTTAAGTCATTTTTTCACATTTTTACGGAATCCTTATCAATGTTCTCTTCTAATTTCTTTCTTTTTTTCATTTTTTTCTTTCTTTTTTCAAAATTATTAGAAATCAAATATGAGATGTTCTATGCCTACTAAGGATAGTATTTCATATTTTTATCCACATGTGACTTTGTTTTCTTTTTATTCTTTTATGTGTTCAATAGTTAAATTCTTCAAGGATAGCAAGTTCTTGCTAATTATACGTCGTTTTTTAAACTATCTAAATAAGCATGAAAAATACATTTTTCCGGCTGACTAATTGTATATTGTTTATGAATTTTTTCCTTCTGTTTCAAGATAATTGTGTATTCTTTTAACTATTTAAAATTAATAATAATAAATCGATTGTATAGTATACGTGGATTATCCAATGAATTCATGTATAGGTGCTTCCAAGGTGATAAGAACTTCCAAGATAACTATGAATCTATTAATTATATGACTTTTGAAGTGATATCTCAACACTATAAATAGAGAATCACTCACCATTTGAAAGACACACTTGAATAAGAAAAATTCTCTCCTCTATCTTATACTTCTTGTCTTCTTCTTATTATTATAATATTATGAGCTTTCTTTATAATACTTAGTTTATTTTTGTATCTATTTTGTTCTTTATTTTACTTTTACTATCTTCCTTTTTGCAATTTTGAAAAAGTCAATTGAGAAGTACATTTAAAATTTAGAAAGTGAGTGTTATTACATTACAAAATTATTCTTTAAATATTATTACAATATTGCGTCATTATTCATGAACTTACAAATAATTTTTGGAATTAACCATTTGAGAGTCTGCTTAATAATTTTCGGTGTCTGAATTAGTCAACTTAATAAGATGTTGGTATTTGAAAAGGGTTACCTATATTAATTCATGCAAGATTAGAATGTTAATTTTAGGTTCTGGTGATTTTAAGTATAGATTCTTCATATTTTTTTAGTTGGGGTATTTCGTTTCTCTTTATCTTTAAGTGTGAGTTTTATTTTCTACTTTGATTTTCGAACAATTTACACAAAAATAAGAAAGGTCGTTGTTCGTTTGGTGAGATGTGATCTTCATGAAAATCTTGATCTTTTAGCCATGTTTGACATAACAATATGACATGAAAGAGTGCTTAAGATGTGAGACTCTTCCTCAGTTTTTCAACAAGGTTTATACGCTAAAACTGTCTATTTTAAAATAAATACAAAAGTGATTGGAAAAGATTATTTATCTTTTAAATAAATTATGTTATACATGTGTATATAGAAAAAGGTGTATAACTTTCATAAAAAGGTCAAAAAACAGCCAAAAAAAGAAAAAAGAAAAAATTCCTAAGCAAGATTTCTATGCCGAGCCCTGAGTTCAAATGGACATACCTTATACTTAGACAAGATAACATATTTGAGAAAAGCAGGGGAGAAACATAAGAAATTTTGAAGGTAGTAAAATTTCATCTAGATCTTTCCTCTATCTTTTGAAATTTTGATCATATGCCATATTTTGTTCTTGCCTCTCAAAATGTAGGTTTTTATCTTTCACTCATTTTCACAAGTTTGAAATAGTAGATTTTCTATGATAATTGACGTGTAACAAATGGTATGCAAAAAACAATCATATAATTTATTGTTTGTAACATGCTGACTATTTTAGTTGGTGGATAACATTGAGTACTTAGTGATATATGTCAAAGAGTGGAGAGAGAATTTAATAAAAATAATTTCTATCTTCAATGTTTGATTTTATTTGTCTTGATCCATGCTTAAGGTAATAACACAATCACATTCAGATGTGTATAAATTTTTCTTTCCCGCTCATGTATAAGAAAAATGTCAGGTTAGTGAAGTTACATATGTATTTAAATATATAGTTTATTTTGTTGAAGTCATACTATAACAGTAAAAAGTTGCATAAAATTCAAGTTTGTTGGCTCGTGCTGAGCTCGGGCCATGACAGATTTAGTATAATATAGGGTGTGTTTGGTATGGAGGAAAATGTTTTTCATGAAAAATGTTTTCCTAAAAAATGTTTTCCTGAAAAACAAGTAGATTTTGAACTTATTTTCTCATGTTTGAATGGTGAGTAGAAAATATTTTTAAAAAGCAAAATTAATTTTTTGGGGAGGGGGTGGGGTTG
>NC_028648.1:48883884-48921410 GCF_001406875.1 Solanum pennellii | reverse complement strand
GGGGGGGGGGGGTTGGGGGGGGGCTGGCCGGTGGAGGGAGGGTCAAGGATCAGGTGAAAAAATAAAATTTTGAAATTGAAAATATTTATTTAAATTGATGTTTTTCCCAAAAAAAAAATGTAATTTGAAATTGGAGGAGAGTTATGGAAAATGTTTTCCTTAATTTTTGAAGGGAAGTCATTTTCCTTAATTTTGAGGAAAATGAGTTGATTTGGAAAACATTTTCCGAAACTTTTGTCCCAACCAAACATGGGAAAATTGAAAAACATTTTCCAGAAAATGTTTTCCTTCATACCAAACACACTCATAATGTGATAGTGTCATAGTTGACTGCCTCGCCATTACCTCCAAATCCTAAAGGGGTCATTTGTTAAAATGTATTAAAGAAAATAATGTATGATTAGTTTTGATATTACTAATTTCTTATTTGGTATATATTTTTAACCTATGTAAAATATATACATTTTATTTAATATTATTCTACGTATACATAGCGAACCACATTATTATCAATACAAGAGTTTGTAATACATGTATAAGCATAATTAAAGACACGATTACTCATGAAAGTGTACAAAGCTAAAGATCGTGAAGAGTATTTTTATGAACATATAAAATTTTAAATAAATTCATGCAATGCCTGTTATTTTAGTATACCAACTCAAATGAATGATAAATAATATCAGTATAACAATAAAATAACGAATCTCTGTATTTCTAATTCCAACATATTATCTATAATAAGACATTGTTAAGTTAATTAGGTTAATATATTAACATTATAAATATGTATTTTGAATAAGCTATTTCCATATAAATTAATTTGTCACGATAGAAGTAGAACATTACTTCAACTTTTTGCATTAAATCAATGATCTATTCTCAACATTTTAAAGTTAACAACTCATAGTAGTAATTGTGATATGATTCTTCAATTTGATTTTAATATAATTAACTTTATGCTTAATTATACACTATAATTCATTTAATATGTTAATCATAATTAACTCGTGAAAACTAACTAGCATGTAATTGCTAGATGCAACTTTTATTCATATTTTTTTAATCTTTCAACTAGTTGGTATCTATGTAACTATAATAGTATTAATATAAATAAATGTATTAACATATCATAGAATGAAACTATTGACATATTTAAATGGACAGTTTAGTAGTTAAATATTTGGTGTGATAGATATGGTCACATGTCACAAAACATTTGTATAGTTGCATGAAAATGAGTAACCCTCCATGAATATTCCATATTACATTACATCATTAAAAGAAAAAAGTAAGGTTATAAAAAAAGAAAAAAGGTAAGCTATTTTTCTCTATTTGTCCACGTTTATGATCACGTAAACCATAATTTTGGAGGGAAAATTTTAAAAGACCAAACAATTATTCTTATAACGATACCATTCGATTTTGTTCACAAATTTAAATTTACAAAAAATAGTAGTATAATATAAGGTAGGCTCCACTGACTTTTTCTTACTACGTGTCACTATTTAATTGGAAGAGTACCCAATTTTATTCATGACCCTTCTGAAATTGTACCAATTGAAACACTGACTCCAAGCCTCAGGTTTGGGTCGAACCTAAGGCTACGTATGAATTCCGAACCTAGCCTCGCTCTACAGTAGTTCGTTGAAAATTTCGCACTATTTCGATCACTTTATCTCTCTCTCTCTCTATATCTTTGTAATCAGCTCGTTTCTATTTTCTCTCTCTTCTGCTCTCTCTCACTGTTCGGTGCTACCATTTTCTACCGTCGATTCAAAACCCTAGAATTCGAATACTTGAAGGATCCGAGCTCCATTGGTGTCAGCTTCAACATTTGTGTGAGTTTTCTTTATGAATTTACTGTTATAAACCCTAGTTTTCTCTACGCATGCGCAAAATGTTGAGCATTCGATGGACACTCTTTGTGGAGGGTTTTGGTGTTGTAAGCCTATTGTACAGTAATTTTGCAGCTATAGTACCGTTTTGTTCTTGATGGTTTGATCAGTTCTTTCGTAACGGTGGTGTTTGGCCGAACTTGCACCCGGTTGGATTACACGGCTACACAGATGTAAAGAAATCACCTTTCTTTTTTTGTATTTGTTAGAATTTGAACCTTCTCTCCATGTTTTTAATTTTATTCACCGATGGACCACACCCTTGGATGCTTAAGTAAATCCAAATGTGTTGATTCATGTAAGGTTTTCCAGAGATGTCGTCATAAAAATGGTTGTCATTTTAATCTAATTGCTCTTCCCAAAAGGAAAAAAACATTACTGCTAAAAGAATTAGGTTTTTGACAGAATGTGATTTTCGATATGTTCCCCTTACTAACCAAAGGGTGCTTATCTGCTTTCGGCTCCATTTATATTGATCTTGTGGCGTTGAATTTGGAATCTATCTTTTATGTTTTAATTAGTTTTGTGTTGATTTTTCTTTGGATTTAATCATTCTTGGAGCAGAATGTGTTGGATTTTAGAATTCTCAGATGTTGTCCTAGTATCGAATGGTTTGAAAAAGAAGAAGATTAGTAGCTAGACAAACAAGTCCAGAGGTGGAGTTAGTAGCTAGCTCACTTAGTTTGTTGTGTGAGGACTTGATACATTTGTTATTTTATAGTCAAGCTTCTCTGTTGTGTGTGTTACCGCCAATCCCCATGAGTTCCAATTTTTTTTGTAGTGTGTAGATTTAAGCTTCATGGTTGGACAGAATCGATAGGAAAAAGAGGTCCCTAGATTCTTGTGGATATAAAATTTGAAGAATCCATTAGCAAAGATCATGTTTTTTCTTTTTTTTGCATCTTGATAGAAACTTGAAGAATTAATTGGCAACGCGTAATGCGTTGGCCTTGGTGTTGCTGTGAATCCATCAGACATAATTACGTGTTGTGAACATGCCTACGTTGATAATGACAAACAAGATAGGTTACCAAAAAAAAATGACAAACAAGATGCCAGTGTTACAAGTTTGCTAGCATTCCACATTGCTGACTTAGTAATGGTTCGACAATGACATGAAGCTAATGGGGAAAGAATTGCATTGCTGATGTAGCATGTCATCAATTGATATAATCATACAAATGACTAACTTGAGTGGGTAACTGAAATAGATTGATCAGTAAACAAATAAAGAGCCCTGACTTGACTGGTTAGTTGATGCAAACCAATACCATTATTAGCTTAAGACAGACGCTGACTCTCTCCCTTGACAGGTTAGCAAATATGGTCAGCAAATTTAGTGTTGCAATGGGCTCCACAAATAGAAAAAAAGTACGTAAACTACAAAAAGAAAGAAAAGTTTTTGACCAATCAGGTAACGTATGAGGCAATCATTACAGGGAAAGTACGTAAATCTGTATAGGATCACCTTTGATACCATATGAAAAAAGTGAAAAAAAAGGAAAATAAACGTGTGAATTTGTCAGTGACAACAAACAAAGGACTCCATTTAAAGAAGTTATGAAGCTACATGAATAAGGGAAGTTTTTGATTATTTTTGGTGATCTTTTGTACTTTTTGCATCTTCTTTACAGGCCATCTATAAATTTGCCTGCCTTCATCCAAAACATTAAGAATATTCTACCCAATATTTTAATTGCTCTGTTGACTTTCTACTGTGACGAAATTCGTTGATACTCAGGTTTTTAACTATGACATAATCAATAGAAATATTCTACATAGTTAAAAAAAGAAGAAATATCCTGCACAGTACTATTTGATGACTGTCTCCAGTGTGACAGGGTGGAATAAGGACCCCACATGATTCTGTTTTGGTTGCTAATATAACAACTATTTGTTGGAACTGCCTTGTCTGCAACAAACTAACTACTACTTCCTTTGTTCCAGTTTCTATGAGATACTTCCTTTTTAGTCTATCCCCAGACTCATTTCTCTGTTGAGCTATTAGTATGGAAACCGGTAGAAAATATTCTAACTACTACTTCCTTTATTCCAGTTTAGATGAGATACTTTCCTTTTTAGTCTATCCCGAGATCATTTCTATGTTTAGACAGAGTTTAACAATAAACTTTCTATTTACTCCTAATGAGATGATTTACAACACACAAATGTCTATGACTTGTCGTAGACCCTAAGTACTAAAAGTGCTTATTCTTTATTTTAAACTTTGTGCCCAGTTAAATACCATCGTGTAGAATGAGATGGAGGAAGTACCAATTTAGCCATCTAGTAAGAAATTGATGTAGTTTTGATAAGCATTACAATACATTAATACAAAAATGTCTGCTCCGAGGAAACTTTGGTGCTTAGGAGTCTAATCCAAGTGTAGAATACTAGGCTTGAGTGAGACACATGTAAGATAGTTGAAGAGCCTGCAAGAAATGCTTTATAGGGGTTTTGATGAAGTGGTTATGCTATGATTGTGGTAGGGTATACTGTAATATGGGGATTGTGATTAGTGATTGATTGTAGAATGCAGCAATTTGGCTCAATGGGTTATGGTTCTATGTTATTTAGTTTAGCAGGAATATTTGGTACTGAGCTAAGTGAAAATAAGAAAAATACATCACCAGTTAGATTTTATTTTATTTACTGGACCAAACACCTCTTATGTGCACATCCTAAGGTCGTGTGCTCTATATTTTATATTATGTTCACTGTGTCCACCATTGAAGTTGTGATAGCTGCGAAGACAAAACTTAGAGCATCAGTGCCTTAACTTCCCATTGATTGTAAACATCTATAAACAATTCGTTATGCCCTCTGTCATATTTTTGTTTTGATAAGGATCATGCCCTTGCTTTCATACTGTCCATTGAAGTAGTTCCATCAAAGTGTGAGCACCCAATTGTTAATGCATGCCACTTTCTGGTAACTCAACATTGGCAACTATTATTTAGCTTTATTGATAGCAAAAAGTGCTATGGTTGTTTTCAACTTTACCTAACTACACTAGAATGATCTTGCAGGAGTTTGAGGCAGTGATTCTTAGCTTTCAAGAGAAGAGTGGCACCAGACGACTATGTCTAAATGCTAGGTTGCACATCTGTTGTGATGTGAGGTTGTTCATTATTTGATGTTCATTGATATCTTTCTGTGCTAATAACCACATAGCAACATTCAACAGTCAGACTTCAGAGTGACATCATCTATGCCTGGCAACGACGTTGGAGATAGGGTTCACAACTTCTTTGCACAAGACAGCTTGTCGCAAGAGCAGCACAATTCCGCAGTAGTGGACGGAAATTGGCCAGCTCATACTAACAATCTGTGGGTTGGAAGTCAGAGACAGATAGGTGCTCTGACTTCCAACACAAAGAATTACAATTTACAGAACTCTGGTAATTTGACATGTAGCACGTTCTCTAAACTATTATTTAGTAGCTATTTACTTCATGATAGTTGTTCTCTTATATTTCCTGCATTTGCAGATAGCGTGAAAGGGCTGAGCAGTTATCCTTTTACCAGACAGCATGGCTTGAATTATATGCAATCCACCCCAAGGCCTGAGTTTGGAAATGGTCAGTCACAAAATCAGCAGACAAATTTGAATGACTACATGTATGGTAATCAGTTATACCAGACAAGGCAGGATGAATCCAAATTTCTGGCTGTTGATACAGATTATGATCAACGTAGTCTAGCCTCAGGAGGTTTATCTCCTTATGCATCACATCAAGGAGTGGGTCCAGAGCAACAGACAAGAGTACTGGTTAGGTCAGGCCCTTCTGAGAGTCCTGCTAGTTTTGATCTTTTTGGTGGTCAGCAAATGAACCGTCAGCAATCAAACATGCTGCAGTCTCTGCAGCGGCAGCAGTCTGGGCATAGTGAGATGCATCAAGCTCAAATCATGTTGAAGATGCAGGATCTTCAGAGGCAGCACCATCTTCAGCAATTAGATACCAGGCAGCAAGATACACTAGATCAGGTTTCCACCTTATCTAAGGTGGCATCTGGTAACCATCCCCCAACATTGTCTCATGACACTACAAATTCTGGTGCATTAAATTTTTCTTGGTCAAGTGATCTTGGCAACACAAATTGGTTGCAACATGGCTCTCCAATCATTCAGGGATGTTCCAATGGACTGAATCCGACAAACATTGGACAGGCACAACACATAATTCCTCTATCGGCTGACCAATCTCTATATGGAGTTCCTGTTTCTGGTTCTAGAGGAAGTGTGAACCCATTCTCACAAGGAATAGCTGATAAGACCACAAAGCAGCCAATGCCAAACATTGATAGTTCATTTCCGGTTAATCAGTATGCTGGACTGCAGGATCAAGCCACTGTGCAGGATGGGACTTTCATTCCTAGACAGAGATCCCTAGACGGCAACTTTTTTGGACATGCTCCAAGTCAATCTCTTACTAATGCAATAACTATGGAGAACCCTCAGCAGACAAATACTATGCAGAGAAATTCAGTTTTCCAGGACTTCTCTGGCAGACAGGGTCTAGCTGTTCCTTCAGAAAACTCCCAGGAGAAAGCAGGGACACATGCTTCTTCCTCACAGAATGAAGTTGGCTTAGATCCTGCAGAAGAAAGAATATTGTTTGGTTCAGAGGATAACATATGGTCGGCCTTTGCCAAGAGCCCTAATATGAATGGGGAAGGTGGTAATCCATTTGAGGGTGAAGGATTAATGAATGGGCTTTCTTCTATCCAAAGTGGTACTTGGAGTGCGCTTATGCATTCTGCTGTTGCAGAAACTTCTAGCAGTGACCTTGGGGTACAGGAGGAGTGGAGTGGTTTAAATTTTCACAGTACTGAAATTCCTCCGGGAACTCAGAATTTGATGTATAACACTGGGAGACATGAAACATCTTCTGCTGAAGAGAATTTACCCCCAAACTCATCCTTGAATTCTGTTTCCCTTCAGCATTCTGACGGTACCAATATGAACAACAACTACTCCAATGTCCAGGGCCATATGCTTCCATATGAGCCAGGCCAGAGTTTGCATGCGAAATCTTTTCAAAGACTTGTCCAGTCATCGGAGGAAGGAAACAAGCGGTCAAATTCTGGTGCACAGCAGAAGTCAGCTGCCGAAGTAAACCAGGTGATGTCTGGGAGCAGTTCTCATCCTATTAACAGAGAAATAAATATGAGAAAGAGTTCTGGTACTTTGACATCTGAGCATGGTGGAGCTAGACAACTATGGGAAAAAACAGCTGGTTGGAGTGATGTAGGGTTTGCAGTGCCTTCTGGAGACGCATCTTTAAGAGTTTCGAGTGAGAACTCATCAAATTGTTCCCTAGATGACAAGCGGAAGAAATCCATCCAAGCTGAAGTTGTTCATCGTGGTGTGATGTGGAACTCTAACTCTGCAGTTGATATGGAGCATGTGGGATCATCTATCGCTAATCACCAAGTGAATTCGGAGGTCTTTAACTTGCAGAGTTCTGCGTGTGTACCCAACTCAAGTACCATTAGGGGTGAGGAAACCAGTCAACTTCAAAATAATTATCATTCTGATTATTGGAAGAACACTGATCCCTTTGTCAAGTCTACGGTAAGCGAAGGCTTGGGAGTTTTGCAGCGTCATGTTACCAAAGACAATCAGGTGTTGCACAGGGCCATTAGTAATGTAGAAGCTAAAATACATGACATGCAGAACAGTGATAATAAGAACTCAAATAACAGCTACCGCTCTAATTTGTTTCCTCATTCACCTGCTTCTAATATGAGGGAAAATATCTTGTCAGATGCTAGAGATTCAAGGTCTCTTCCCACTGGGAAGCAGAAGTCATCTGATCAGGTTGGCCAGAAAGCTTCTTGGCATCGCAAGTTTCAGTATCATCCCATGGGAAACATGGATGAGGGTTTAGATCCTCCGTATGACAGGAAAGACCCTAGTCATTCTCAGTCTATGCTGTTGCAGAATGCCAATCATGGCCAGTCAGAAGTATTTGGTCAGGTTCCTAAGAGTCGGGAAGAATTGGAAGAGGTAATATATGTGTTTCACGTAATACATTATTTGTGTCTTACACATTGGTCATTAATAAAAGACAATATTCCTTTATCTATAGGGGAAGCGGTATGATGTTGTGAGAGATGGCAAAGGCTTTACTGAGGTGCATTTGCAAAGCAGCTTTCATAGTGGTGGATCAAGTATGCCTGGCCCCTTCAATAAATCAGACTTAAATGCACCAAATAAAGCTGCACAAACTAGGTAATTAATTTTTTCACACTACTCATTCATGCTCTTAGAATTTTAGAAGAGTTGGGCCTCATTTCTTTGCACTTAGTGAAGGTCTTAATCTTAACAGTCATTAGGTGTGTTTGCTTTCACAGTCTAAATCTTAATTATTAAGTGCATTTGTTTTCTTTTTTCACAATCACCTAATGAGTATTAACTATTAAGATCTATAACAAAGGTTTAATATCATCAAGATGTTTATTTAAGAATTTCTATAAATGACAGTTACCGCTACTCAATCTACTTTCACCCACCACCTACCACCCACAACCACCATTTCAGCCACAACTATCACCACCGTCAATCACTACCACCTACCTTTCACAACCACCATCCTCAGTCCAACCACAACCATCACTACCGCTAATTACCAAATTCAATTGTTACCACCATTAACCATCAATTGCAATCATCACCAGAAAATATTATTACTACTGATAATTTCCACCATCAGTCAGAATTATGTATCATTAACCACCACATCACTCACCACCATCATTAGCTATCCATATCATTCCACTACTAATTATCAGCTGCCATCACCAACAACCATGGTTAATCACTAGTGTCAACCAATATACCATAAGATACCACAAGTTACAACCACCATCATCAGTCAACACCATCCCAAATCGACATACACAATCACCATCATTAGTCATCACCTCCACCAATTGCTATGTAAAATTTCAAAAGATCAAACTAAATTGTATCAGGCTGGTGCAAGCAAATTTATTTAGAGGACACTAAATCCATTATAGATATCCTAGGTTCCTGTTAAGATTCAGATTCAGTTTTCTTACTTTTTGAAAAGCTGTAAATATGGTTTAGTGCAATCTAAGCACTGGTTTCAATGAATATACACAATGTTCCCTTATCAAAAAAAAAAAAAAATCAAAAATATTTCATTAATATAATATTAGATCAATTTAGTATTATTTTTTTTGAATTTGTATTTATTATTTTTTAAACAAGACAATTGATACGTTCAGTTTTGAAAATACAGCATCAACTATTTAGTATTCAAATATTAATGCAACATCTGAATATTTATATCTCTACTCAGATTCATACCTCCAAATCTTAATGCACATCTTAATATTCAGATGTGCATCCACATTCAGACGTCTTAAGCTTAACAAAAATAAATGAGGCCTAATTCTTCTGTTCATTATTCTGCATATTTCTTTGGTGGCCTTGTTGACTTTCATGTTCTCCTGTAAAAACTTCTTCCCAATGCTGTTTGTGTAATATGGTTTGATTGTATTTCCGTTGTAGTCCAAACATGCTCCAGCTTCTTCAGAAGGTAGACCAATCAAGTGTGCACGGTTCTATGACTCGGTTAAGTAATTCTGAACAGAAAGTATCATCTGAGATGCCTGAAGCAGAACATTCTGATGGATCCGTTGGTCATCTCCAGCAAAGTCAGTCTTCTGCCTCTCAAGGCTTTGGTCTACAACTTGGCCCTCCATCTCAACGGATATCAATCCCAAACCATTCCTTGTCATCTTTGAGTACCCACGCAGTTAGGTCTTCACACTCTCATGCTACTGAGGAGACCGGAGAGAAGAGTCGGGGACAGATGTGCCCTCCTCATCAGGGTCAATCATTGCCTCCTGCTGAACATTCTATGGAGGAGTTGAAGAATAACAGATCTGGAGTTCCAGGGAGTACATATAATGAAGCTTCTTTGTACACGATTCCTGGAAAGTTTTCTTCTGCATTTGATTCTGGTTTTCCTTACTTGGGAAGCTCACTTCAAAATCCACCTGTGGTTAGAGCTACTGGGCAACTGTCAACAAATCATTCCATAAATGTATCCTTCGATAGACATGGTCTCTCTTCTGCAGAAAAAGGTGATTCTCACAGAGGGCCTGGAAGTGGTCAACCTGTACAGTCTTCAATCCCCAAAGGGACTGGTGATGATAAACAGGATAACCCTTCAATCTCTGCCGGTAAGTCTCATTTAAGTAATGTGAATGGTCCCCATCAAAGGATCTCTGCAAATCAAGTTTCATCGAAAGAGCCACGATCAGTTTCTCAGCCTATTTCAACGTCTGGCACCACACAGCAGGGTGCATATTCAAAAATGTTCTCTAATATGTGGACCAATTTTCCACCACGGCAGCCCCTTTTTGTTGCTCAATCCACCAAGGAGCCTTCTCACATTCACCAGTCACATCAGTTGAATAATATGGAGTCATCACTGTCTGCTGCAGAGAGGCAAGGTGATGTAGATGCAAATAAAGGATGGAAGTTCACATCTGAGGTTGGTACAAGCACAGTGAACATTTTGGGTTCTGTTGAGGGGGAAGAAGAACGAGTTATAGAAAGTGCTTCTCGACAAGTTGAACTGGTTCAGATGAATGATTCACAGGATAAAGAGCCTATTACGAATCTCTCAGAGGGATCTCCTGCTAATTCTACATCAATGCAGAGAGATATTGAAGCTTTTGGTCGAACTCTCAAACCAAATAACATTCCTCAACCAAGTTATTCCTTACTAAACCAAATGCAGGTGATGAAAGATGTGGAAACTGATCCTAGTGAAAGGTCCTTGAAAAGAATGAGGGTATCAGACAGCAATACAGGTGTTCAGCAAATTCTTTCTGCCGATTCTAGAATCCTAAGCTTCTCTGGGCAGGAAAATTTACAAGGAAGCGTATCATTGCAACAAGGAGGAAATGTGACTCCTCAGGACGTACTGGCATCTCATCATGATGATGCTCAGTGCAGCTTTCAGAACAACAGTACAAATTCTTTTAAACCTGAGCATACTCAGATTAGTCCTCAGATGGCACCATCTTGGTTTAATCAGTATGGGACCTTTAAAAATGCTCAGATGTTACAGATGTATGAAGCAAACAGAGCTGCCTCCAAGAAGACAACTGATCAACCTTTCACCCCTGGGAAGTCTTTCAATGTGTTGCAGACATTTGATTCCATACAGAGAGTAATCCCTGCAAATGCTGATAGAAGTAATCTTGGGCAAAGTTCATCTGCTGGCTCTGCTGCCATTGAAGATTTTTCTTCTCCACGGACATTGCCACTGAATGTTGGACAGCATCACCAATTGCTGAAACCCAAGCGGAAACGTCTTACATCTGAACTTACTCCTTGGTGCAAAGAAGTTTCACTGGATTCGCGGGGCAAGCAGACAATCAGGTTCATATTTTGCAGTACTTTTAGTAAACTCCTTTGCTTTCATGCTTCTTTGCTGCTTTCTGCTATTCCAATTTGTTTTCAGCTCAGGTTTAATGATATTTGTTAATTTGTCTATCTGCAGTTTGGCAGAAACAGAGTGGGCCAAATCAACTAATAGGCTTGTTGAAAAGGTATCATGATTTGGTTATTGTAATATTGTATTTCCCTTCTTAAAATTTGTCTGCTTCATCAGTTTTAATAGTCCATGTTCTTATAATAACAGGTTGAAGAAGACATTGACCTGATTGAACATGGGCCTCTGAGACTTAAAGTTAAAAGAAGGCTTGTTTTGACCACTCAGCTTATGCAGCAATTATTTCGCCCTCCTCCTTCCACAATTCTTTTTTCTGATGCTAACTCAGAGTATGAGAATGTGGCTTACTCCACTTCTAGATTGGCCTTGGGGGATGCATGCAGCATGGTCTCGTGCTCATATGTTGATTCCAATTCACCTCGCACCAGCAAAGAAGTGTAAGTTTGCTAGTTGTTGCTTGATATGTTCCAATCAGATCTACATGTTAAATAGCCCTAACAGTGTGCTTAATGTATTCTCATAGATTTCATGACAAGCAAAAAAAATCAGAAAGATACAACCATATGTTTGCCAAAGCTGTGGAAGAGTTGATGGTAAGAGCAAGGAGACTGGAAAGTGACTTTTTAAGGTAATGCTTCTCGATTGGCTTACACCACTTCAACTTATGAGCTTGTATATTATACATTTGACCCATGGGCCCTCTTGTATTTTACTTTTGGGGCTGTTGGGGAAGTAAAGTAAACTTGTTGGACAAAAAGTGAAGTCTGAGGAAAATGGATATGTCGTGCCTTGCAGTAGTTAAATAGGTTAACTTATCTGCTTTTATATCAATACCAGTAATGGAAGGTTCAGGTCTGAATACAATCACTTCTCCTGTGTTATAGAAGTAGATCAGATCTTTGGTTGCTTTGGTTAGTTCTGTCATGTGTGATCTTCCCTTTGTGGATTACTATCTGGAGCTTCATCTCTTCTGCAAAGTAATTTTCCATTTTCTAATGTCTTCTGCCTTAGTAATATCAGTATGTTAGAATGAGTCTGCCAAGTTACAGGGAAATAATATGTACTGCTAAATTTTAATCCTGGATCTGCGGACATCAGTTCTGTGATAAACAAAATATGGTTTGATTGGGGAACTCCTGGGCTTCATTCGGATTCTGATATGGTATTTGCTTCTTCTTTAGCACATATTCAAAGCTTAAAGGTCTTTAATCATCCACCACTTGTGGGATTAAACTGGGTATGTTGTTATAAAAGTAACTTCAATCATCATTTCCTATGCTGAAAATCTGAGGATAGAAGCGCTAATGCCGATGTTTCAGATAAAAGCAAGCAGTAATTGATTTGTTTCAGGAAATATTTATACTGTATAGACTTTTATAGCTGCTCCATATTGGGTTGCTCCGTACTGGGTTTCTGTTAATTCCGCAGCGTCCGTTTCATTATTTACATGTTACAGCTGTCTTTAGGATCTATCTTCTTTACGAACTTCAGTTTCTACCTGACAATTTACAAGGTAAATCCACGTAATAAGCTTTGTTATTCCTTTTCCTCTGCTGCAGACTGGACAAGAGAGCATCAATATTAGATGTGATGGTGGAAGGCCAGGAAATTGAGAAGTTCTCGGTCATGTCTCGGCTTGCGAAGTTCCATGGTCGGGTGCAATCTGATGGCGTTGATACATCATATTCATTAGATGCACGTAGCCATAAACCTTTAACAAGATATGTTACTGCACTTCCGATGCCAAAAAATATCCCTAACATGGTACAGTGTCTTTCACTATGATCACAAATGAAGTGATTTTCCCCGTGTTTTGGTGGTAAATCCACTAGCTCTACTTCCTAAGAAGTTTTGGTGCTAAATATGGTGGCAATAGGAACAGAAATTGATGGGCACTAAGCTGTCACATCAAATGTAATGTAAGCTGTCCAATGTTCAACGTGTTGGCCACTTATGCCATATCAAGGAATATGATTCATTTTGTGTCAAGTTTGTAGGGAGGGAGAGAAGACCTGTGGGCGTCATTTTTGCCGCTGGTAGAAAAAATATATCTCCTGTGTATTAGGAGATGACTGTATAAAGTTAGTGTTCAGTGTTAATTGCTTTATCTCACAGAATTGTGAAGGTAATCGTAATTGCTTTAGCCAGGTCTGGGGTACTTCAGATTGGCATGTTTCAGTAAACATGGATTATTTGTAGATTTACTAGAATTTGTAGATGGGGGCAGCTCTGAGAATTTAAGCAGCTGTAGGTGAACAACAGTGTTATTAGTATAAGCTTTATTCTAATTAGCTTCTCTTGTACAGACCCCTGGAGGTTATAACAACTTGAGACTTTACTCAGTTTTTGTTGGTCCTGTTCCTATAGTCTGAATGTTGAAAGATGTTGCTTGCGTATTCCGTTAAATATCCCTTCTTTTGATTTAAGGGTTGCATGTTGTGGTATCTCCTGGATGATCACTGCTCACCCTCAAATGAATCACTGGTCTTCCTCTATTTTTGACACAATTCTTGTACTAGAATCCCAGTTTCTTCTATTTTATTTCTTTCCTTGTCATACTACAATTTTACAACCCACTACTCCTTTGTCCTCCATTATCACTTCCTCTTTAACCAATGTCTGCCTCTTTCTCCATTGTCTATTCTGCCTCTGCCTCCACCCTCCTCTTTTTGTAAATTGACCCCACTTCAGTTTTCCAGTTTGATTTAGGGTGGAAGATGGTGGAAGAAAGATGGAACTACAAATGAGTTATAGTAGTGCTAGGATTTGGTTCGTGATAGCATCCAGATTTTGGTCTAAACTCATCCTCTTTTCCTTGTATTTGTCCCTTTCTTTCTCCCAAATTTCAATGATCTGTTTTGCTCTCAGATATCTATCTCTGATTGTTGATAATTTTCAATTTATGAGATACAATGTATACCATGATGATTGGGATATGTTAACTTATCGTGACGGTAACATTGATACAAACATTTAATTGAACGCATCCAACCTATTGTGACGGTATCCGCCAACAATGTGTGTTGATACAACTATGAGTGAATAAGTTCATTGTTTTTGTTGTATGAGCGAGACTATAGTTTGTAAGGGAGAATATACAACATATCCTGATTGTATGCGTCGATACAATTATATCTATTGAACACATACAATCTATTTTTACCGTGTCCATCAAATGGTATGTATTGATACGATCATTAGAGCAAGTGAATACATGCGAACTTAGAGCGAATGAATACAAGTGAAATAAGAGCGAATAAATGCAATCCCTTATTCTTTTGTTTTCTGTATCGTTGTGGCCCATGTATTTTTCGTAGTGTGATAAGTTAGGCTAATTTGTTGCGTTTTTTTTAAAAATAAAAATAAATTGTCACACATTTTAAGCTTCACAATGAAAATTGTATTAATTGATACAATCTAAAAGTACATATGAATACAACACACATGCTACAAATGATAAACACTTAAACTATAGCTACAAATCATATATTATTAAAAATGGGAAGCATTAAAGTACAAAGTTGAATTACCTTTTTATCCCTATACTGAATTAAAATATTGTAAAGTATTTATATAAATAATTATTAACTACTAATCCAACAGAAAAATTAATTTTTAATCATTAGTTATGAGTTACACCTCCTCCAACATGACTATTAATCATTTTCAGTGTTCTAAGCATCAAAATCAGTTTTCTAAGCATCAAGATATTTTTCGGTTTTTTAGACATATATTTAATGAAATTAAATTAATGTTACAACAGATGCATGAAATCTCTTTAGTAAGGAATATGAATAGCTAACTACATTAAATCTATATATATCTTAGTCTATTATCATTTCTTTATTTTTTGTCCTCTGTATTTGTTCTAGATATTTTTTTATATTTGTTTTTCTTTAATATATATCTTTTTCTTGATTTGTTTTTGCTAATTATTAATTCTTATTTATTTTTCTCATGTTTCAGGTTTTTATCTTACGATTTTGAATTCTTCACTTCTCATTCACATCATCATGTAAGTAATAAGTATGATGTTCGTTTCACAAAAAAATAATGTAATATGTAGAAAAATCATGATATGTATGACATTTTTTAGTAGGATAAATGATATAGACTTTAGATTCATACAAAATTATTATTTCTTTGAGTGGATGTTTTTTTGAAAATGTACACCCAATATTTTTAAATAAGATATTTTAAATATTTCAACCATTTATATTAAGTTTCTTATTTGTGAGCATAGCTCGATTATGTTATATTCCGTTATATGATTTATATGTTAATAAGTTAATTAATATTTTCCACTCAAATTTACATATGAAGGAACTCATAATCTTGAATCAAACAAAGAAAGTTGTACGTATAATTGGATTTTTATATATCGATTAAATTTTCTAATGCTACTAATTATTAACTATCTCTATCGCAAATAAGCACTATTTTTAAAAGTGTATCCCATGACATGACATTTATAATAATACATTATCCACCTTAAAAAAACATATGTAGATCAGTATTTGTACAAATGAAATACGACTTTTATTCGGCAACAACTTTTTGATATGCATGTGTCTATAAAAATGAGGTTACAATTTCTTACACAGGATACAAACTGTAAAATGTGTAAAACACTTGCAAACATAATCAACGTTACTTATGTCACATAGAAACTATTTTTGTTGTGAAAATATTAAAAAAATAAGGGTTATGTTGTACTAAGTATAAGATATATTAGAACTATATAAGAAAAATATCACATATATAGACCAATTCAATTGATTGTATATAACTACAAACAATTATACTTCTCTTTCAAAATTTAGTTACTCAATACTACTTGCAAGTTCTAGTAGAGCATCTATATCATTTAATTTTTTTTGTACTAATTAACACAGGACACATGTGCAACGCACGTACCTAGAAACTAGTTCTTAATAAGGAAAGTAGTCACCTTCTATATCCTCCATACCAACTTTAATTTTTCAAGCTTACATGCAGTGATACTATCTTTTTGAATTTTATGAAAAGTCAAGTGGTCATTTTTGGAGCCTTTTTCAATACAATATCACCAATTTTATCACACCACTTCGTGCACCATGAAAAAATTTCAAGAAAATTGCCTTTGTTTAGCAGATGGATCATCTTCATGATGTCCATTAAATGTCAATCCTTGATCAAGAGAAGTCTCACCACTTTACTTGAACCCTTTAAACGAATTTTATGCTCAAGCTTGGTTTGATTGGATAACTTAACAAATGTGACTTGAATTGATTGTTCTTGTCGCATTAGATCTTCACACTTGTTGAGAATATGTCTCAGGATATTGCAGAAAAAAATTAGTTATTTTTAAGGTTTTAAAATTATTTTATTAGAGTTTTATGTGACCTGAGTTCAGAAATTAGTTCTTTTATTTGTTATTTGAATTTTAATGACATATTTTTTATTTTTTGTTAGGAATTATATCTCTGAATTATCGATAAATTTCTTTGAAAACTCTACAGTAATTTCTCTTAAATCTTTCTCTTTTATTTTCTTAATTTATTTTAAAAAATCAACAATTGGTATCAGAGTCTCCTTCTTGAGGGACCTGTGAGTAGAATAATAGATTTCGAATATAGTTTTTCACGAATGACTCCTATTTTTCTATGGTGAAAATTATCAACTATGGGCTGTGAGAATCAAACTTACTTGGAGGCTCTTAATTTTTGAAAAGTCGTGGAAGAAGATTATGAAATTAAACCTCTATCAAATAATTCAACCGTGTCCCAAATCAAGAGCCACAAGAAAGAGAAAATCATTATGTCCAAGACAAAACCAACTTTGTCTTTTACTATTTCGACAACTATTTTCATGAAAATCATGACTCTCACATCACCAAAAGAAATTTGAAATTTTCTAAAGAAAGAATATATTGTAGATGAAAAAATACGAGGAATGAATGTATTAAATTTAATGAGGAAATTCAAATTGCAGAGAATAAAAGAATCAGAAACAATTGTGGAATACTGTGGCACATTGCTTGGTATTGTCAACAAGGTAAGATTACTAGGCACTGAATTTAAACATACAACAAATGCTGAAGAAGTTCTTGTTCCAGTGCCCGAAAGATATGAAACATGTATTACAATCTTGAAAAACACACAAGATTTGTTCAAAATTACCTTGGCAAAATTGTTAAATTCTTTGCAGACAGGGGAACAAAGGAGGCTTATGAGGCGATGACATGATTGAAGGAACATTGATATCCAGCCACAAATCTCAAAGCAAGGATAATTCTTGAAGAATTACCCACCTTGTCAGCATTGTGGCGAAAATGGACATTATCCATATAGATATTGAAAGAGATCATATGCACAATGTAAGATCTGCACACAACTTGGTCATGAAGCTTTGATTTGCAAAAATAAATTTTAAAAGGATGAAACAGTTGCCAAAGTCACTACTGAGAAGAAGAATACCACTTATTTGTGGCAACTTGTTTTCAACCAAAAAATCTGATTTTTGAATGATTGATAGTGGTATAAACCACATGACATATGAAAGAAATCTTTTTAAAGAGTTCATTCCTATGAAAAGTAAGCAAGTCAAAATTGGGAATGGTGATTGTATTCACACAAAATAAAAAAGGTATGTTGCAATTAAAACAAATTCATATACAAAAATAATTTTAGATGTTCTTTACGTGCATGATATTGATAATAGTTTGTTTAGTATTGGTCAGTTAATAGAAAAAGGATTTAAATTACTATTTGAGACAAATATTATTGAATATTTTATTCTACTAAGCAAGAGATTTTACAAAGATGAGAGGTAAGAGCTTCTTATTTCAATACAACAAAAATTCACACAAGTCTTGCAAAACAAAAGATGAATTGACAGATTTGTTCACAAGGTCAATTCCAGATGAGACTACAATCTACAATTCCTGATCCAAACAGGAGTGTTGAGAATATGTCTCAGGATATTGCAGAAATAAAACGTTAGCTATTTATAAGGTTTTTTAATTATTTTATTAGACTCCCATGTGACTTGAATTTAGGAGTTTGTTCTTTTATTTGTTATTTAACTTTTACAAGATACTTTTCTATTTTTAGTTAGGATTTATATCTATAAATGTATGTCTCTGCATTATTAAAAAATAATTTCCTTTGAAAATTTTGCAGTATTTTTTCTCTTAAATCTTTCTCTGTTATTTTCTTAATTTATTTACTAAAAAAACAAATACACTTCTTCTTTGCCTGATTTTAGGCATTGTTTGACTTACCAATATGCGTATCTATTTTTTTTGTGTCAACTCTTGACCCTATACTTGGAAATGTTTCACATCCACCTTGAAGAATGCTTTCATCTTGAATAAATGACACAAACAATAAGTCGCATCGCCAGTCACACTATACTCCAACCAATCATGATATTTTAAAATCATTTGCGATTAAAACGACGTTTTAACCCATAAATATCACTTTGAGGAAACTCGTGAATTCTAGGTTGATGAGGACCTCTTTGGATATGTGATCGTCTAATTTCATCATGTCCATTCAGATGATTGTGTTGAATGGGTATTCTTTTTTTTGGATATGCCGGTAAAGGTTTCAAATCTACTCCTTGTTTCGATCTTTTAGAGGAATGATGAGTTTCTTCTAATTGGTTCAAGTTTTCTTCCACTCGAGGAGCATTTTGAACGGATGAACTTGATTGTGGCAATTTGAAGGATATAGGAGAGAAAAATCTATTCATTTGATATTCAACTTGTATTACCAAATTAAAATTTTAATAAGAAAGTAACTAACAAAGCATTGTTAAATAAATGAAATTTCAATTAAATTATCTTGCAATTTGCATTGCTTAACTAAAATAAATTGTCATAACATCTGTTTAACTTGACATTACTATGTCAAAGCATTCTACTCAAGTTATATCATTAAAACAAAAAACTACAATTTAGACAATGCACTTTTTTGAGGCTAAGAGCACAAACCAGATACATATCTGACTATATAAACAGTGTCAACATATTTGAAAAAGATTACAGTGACTTATGAATTAATGAGACGCTAAGTAACAAGGTGAACGAAAAATCAGGCCTCAATATAAACTAAGAAGATAAAAACACATTATGAATGATTTCTCCTCATTCATCATTTAACAAATAAAAACAAAATATTAAACAAAATAATTATAACCTTAATTTTCAAATTTTAATACATAGAAATATACCTAATATTATTTGTAATTTTTCATTGATCTAAGAATGATAAGGATTTTTTTAGTTGGAGAAATAAAACATAACCCCAATAATCATATATGTATATAGAAAATACTAGAATCAACAGCGTAAAACAAACTTGATGGATATTGACTATTGATGCGAGAATTGAGAGAAGGATAGAGTCATTTTTCTTCAACAAAAAAATATGCTCAAATTTTTGGGAATGAAAATTAAGAGAGACTCAAGAAGTGTTCAACAAAGAAAAAGACAGCTTTTTTAGAATTGAGAATAATAGGAATTCATATACCTTTTTAGTTGAGTTCTTTTATTAAAAAAGAAAACCAAAAACAAAAAGAATGAAAGTTGTTAACTATTGGACTTTTAAATGTAAAAGTAAAAAGTAGTTGTACTTTTTATAGTTTCTAAGTAACTAAAAGGAGAAAATTAAATGAAAGGTGTCAAAAAAGTCTTGGTTTTGTTTTTGGTGGCCATTTGATCAAAAGCTGGTCAAATCCTCTTTAAAATGTAATTAAGTAAATTCGGATCAAATTAACATTTAAAAAACTTTCTTAATCTTTTATAAAATATAAAAATTCTATATTTCAATCCAAATCATTTAAAAAAATAAAAAACTCTTTTCACCTTCTCTTCTCTCTTCTTCTCTCAACATTCTCTCTTTTGTTTTTCTACTTTTTCATTTTTTAATCCGAAAGTCCGACTAGACTATTTCTGTTATCTTCCTCTTTCTCTCCGACTATCTCCGTCATTTTCCTACTCATCTCCAGTCGTGACTCTCTCTTCTTTCTGAACTGAAATCGTAATCGACTTAAAATGGGTAAGTTATTTTTAAATTTTTTCTTGGATTAATGAACAATAAACCAGTCGTGACTCTCTCTTCTTTCTGAACTGAAATCGTAATCGACTTAAAATGGGTAAGTTATTTTTAAATTTTTTCTTGAATTAATGAACAATAAAACGTTCTGTAAATGTAAAAATTGAATAATGAAGTAATGGTGCCTATTATTTATTGTTTTTGAAAGATAATCAACGAACACAAAAAACCCCTGATTTTGAGAAAATGTACATGTATTATTAACATTAAGTGAAAAGTCGCTTTTGCTGTTCTTTTTGTTGCCATTTTGTTGATATAATTTTAGAATTATAATCTTGTTCAGTTGTCCAACATATATTTTATTTGTTGAAAGTTGTATCGTCATATGTTGCCACATTTTAATGATATGCTGGTGCATATTCCAACATTCATCATATGTTGTAACATCTCACTTATGCATTAGGGCAACAAAATGGTCATCTATGTCAACAAAAAAATTATTTGTGGCAAAAATAGATACATTTGTGCCAACATATGATTCATCTGTGGCAACACAAGATTTATATGTGGCAAAGAAATTCATGTGTGGCAACAGTAGATACATATGTTGCAACATAATGTTAATTTATGGAAACAAACTATCCATCTATGGCAACATAATGTTTATATTATTTTATAATGAATTGAAAACTCTCAACTTTTTTTATTTACCTTGTAGATGCAATGATACAACAAGCTTCATCCATGACAACAACTCAATCTTTTATTAGTCTTGCTTCCTCTTCTAACGTCAAATGCTCTTTTTTCTTATTCGAAGAATGTGAGCAACAACATGAATATTTTATTAATCGTGTTAAAAAACTCACTAATATTTTAAAGAAAATGTCTCATAATATTGATGTCCAAAGATCTAATAAGATTTCACAGCCTTTAAAGTGTAGGAGGTTTAAAAAATCCTCAAACACTTTCGATAATTAGTGAGAAGAAAGAGAAGAAGAAGAAGGCAAAGGAGGAGAAGGATAAGATGGAAAAGGAGAAGAAGGAAAAGGAGGAGAAGAAGAAGAAGGAAAAGAAAGAGAAGGAGAAGGATAAGAAGGAGGAGAAGGATAAGAAGAAGGAGAAGCATAAAGAGAAGGAGGAGAAGGAGAAGGAGAAGGATAAGAAGAGGGAGAAGGAGAAGGAGAAGAAGGAGAAGTAGAATAAGAAGGACAAGTTGAAAGAAAAAGATAAAACAAAATAGAAAGAGAAGAAAGTTGACGTCGTCATTTGTGATGTGAAGACAATATCCATTTGAAGGTTTTACCTTTGACGGCGAGGGTCCAACTGAACTAATGTCATCCTTCTCGAAATGGATAAATGAGGGTCTTTACAAGCATCATGCAACAAAGTAAAATCGTTCAACTATTATTAGTATTTCTTCTTGCTGTCCAGTAAATAATTATTTATAATAATCACACAATTGCAGAAGAGACGAGGATGATCACTACTTATTCAATTACTCGAAACTTGATTTTGACCAACATGATTTTGTAGTTGCATTTTCAAGGAATAAGGACTGATTCTACGTAATGTCTCAACCCAATAAGTGTTGGCCTGATGAGGTAAAAACATGTCCATTTTTATGTTTTGATTAATACATGAATATATATATAAATTAATACAGAGATACACTTGTTTGATGCATCTGTGCAATATGGGCATTTCATTTTTTACTATTTGAGTTAGAAGTCGAAGCAACAGAGTCATTCTAATTATCGATATATCACTACTAGTTATTTTTTTCAAAATACACATTGACAATGCTAGTGTTGTTCCTGAATATGAGGATAAAATCGTTGGCACTATGAAAGAGTTTGGTATAGCTTGTTGACTGCCTTGACAATTGACAGATGATGTTTATGTCCCTGTAAATAGTAATGAGGACTTCCATTGAGTCTTGGTAGTAGTTGCATTGAAGGAACGGTGCATAAAAGTATATGATTTGATGTCTTCATCTAGGTCTAACAGAAAATTGTCCTTCGAGATTCAAAAGTTGTCTACAATGTTGCCAAAGTACCTTGAGTTAAGTGAATTTTTTTAGCAAAAAGAGCGAACCAACTGTCAGTTCTTGAATGTTACCAAGGAAATAACAAATCTCACCCATTCGAAGTCAGACATGTTAATGGTATTGCCCAACAAGAAAGCAGTAGTTTGTAAGTAAAACATTATTTTTTTGTCTTACGAATATTGAAATGTGATGTAATTATATTTTCTAATTAATGATATACAATGCAGAAATTGTGGACTTTTTTTCGCTGCATATGCTGAGTTTTTGAGTGATGGTTAGAAGTATCATCTTGTGGACTTAGTGCTGAAACCCTTCGCATGAGATATGTTTCACTCCTATGGAATTATGAGATTTTAAAGGCTCAAAATGACTATGTTAGTAACAATGAAGACCCATAGAGGCCTAGACCTACAAAAGTAAAGATCAATGAAAATGTTGTGGTTAACACCATTGATTAGATAGGTGGTTATGTATATCCTTGTGAATTACCTTTTTGTTGATAAGTTGTATAAAACAATTGGTGAAGTGTTAATTTTTTTTATAATATTAATATAAATAATTTTTATGATTATTTTGATTTTGTTTGAACAAATGTCAATTATGATGGAAAGGAAAAAATGTGATTTCTATGGCAACATATATAACTTCTGTTTTAAAAGAACACCACATAATTATCTGCATGTGTACCAACAAAAAGGATACTTGTGGTAACATATTTCATATAAAGGAGATATGTGGTAAGATATGTCACATAAAGGATATATGTGACACCTTTATACTATATAACATATGTCACACAGAAATGTGGTATGTGACCCAACAAAACATATATATGTGGCAACATATGTCACACTTTGAATTGTCAAAAGTAAAAAAAAAAAAAACTTTAATACAATTGTCCCTTCATTTTCCCTCTCTCCACTCTCTTTCTCCTCTCTTCTATAAAAGTCGTTTCCTATTTCAATTTTTTTTATTAATATTAGTTTTCTTTTCTCCTGTTTCCTTTTTTCTCCTCACCTCGTTTCATTATTCCTTTCTTCACATATTATTGTTCTTGCGATATTCTCTAGAACAACAGTGATAAACTGGTGCGATCCTCTTCTACAGCAAGGCGTCGTTGTCTTCATCATTTCTAGTTTATCGTTGATATCTTCTCAGGTAATATTTTATTAGGGTTTGAAATGTATGCTTACTTGTTTGCCCTTTTTTTAGTGGTTTTATCACTCTTTTGGTTGTGTAGTTATTCTTTTTTGAAATATTTTCTAATTTCAAAAAACTTCATTGTAGTTCGCTGGATAGGGTTTAGGGAGGTTTTTTTTGTTGGTTCATGTATGACATTGCATCGTATTTGTTGTTTCTATTGTTGTGTACTGTGTTGTATATTTTAAAGAGTTCTGTTGAAGCTCATGTGTGGCATTCAAATATTTATTTTTGTGGTTGCTGATACAAGGGGTACAAATATAATGACTCCTGTCAAAAGAAAAATTGATACATCTGACACAACAAAGATTCAGAAGAAGGCTAGGCCTAAAATTCCTAGAAAGAGGAATGAAAATACCACTCTTTTAGAAGAACTTGCATCTGAAGTAGTTTCTTCTTATCAAGTAGAACTATAATTTTCTTAAAAGAATATGAAGAAATAGACAAATAAAAAAAATGAGGTTAATGATGACAGAGAAAGAGCAGAAGTAGTTGAGGAAGAAGAAGGAAAAAAATATAGAAATAGTTGACGAAGAAGAAGGACAAAATAAAGAATTGGTTAAGCAATAAGAAGAAAAAATAAATGAAGTTGATGAGGAAGAACAAGAACTTCATGAAGTTTGCGATTCTTCTGGTGATGATGAGATTAAAATTATAAATGCAGATACTTTTCCTGTGCATCTGCAGCCTAATGCTAATGGTGATAACATTATTAGGTCAGTATTGGGAAAGCCTTTCAACAATTTCAAGGCTATCCTCAAGAGAAGTCATTTGGAAGATTTTTTTAAGTCTAGTTGTTTCGATCATTTTCTTGATTTATCCAATGATACAACTCCAAATTTTCAAATGATCATGGTTTATAAAATTCCGAAGAGAAGGTTCGTTTTTCAAAATCCTGAAAAGAAGGATGAAAATGTAATTAATTATTGTGGCATACCAGTCTTCTTTGACATAAGAGAGTTTGTCATAGTTATAGGGTTTAAATGTCATCCTCTTCTTGAGCCCGTCCCTAAATACATTGTCAAAAAAGAATCACGAAGAAGAAAGAGAGGAGTAAAAAAAGAAGCGGGACAACAATCACTATCAACTGAGGAGCAGGACTTGATGTCCCTTGTTGGCAAAAGCTTCAAAAATTCTGACTTAATATATTTGTTAGAACACGGGGATACACCAAGGAAGCATAAAGAGTCCTTGTGCTTACTTTGGTTTACACATAATATACTTTTGCCGAAAGATTTCAACAACAACATACAATTTAAATGGGTGAATTTCCGTCAGGATATTGAGGATTTCAATAACTACCCTCGGGGTCATGAAAGTTTTGAATTAACTCTCAAATACTTTTTAAACCTGTAGGAGCAAAGACCAGTAACTTGTTTGTTTTTTCATGGGCTTTCATGGTAAAGCTAAATGTTCTTAATATTTTATATTATATTGAATAATTCAACATTAAATTTGTGACATGTTTTCCTTTTTTATAGGCTTGGGCATTTGAAGTCATTCCTCATTTGATCCATCAATTAATTGCAGAAGAAAAGATCTCATCTCCAAGGATATTGAGATGGTTGAGAGATTAAAAATAAAATCTACCAAAGATGGGCATATTCTAGATCTTTTTAACCCTTCTCTTGATGCAATACGTTATTAGTATATTACACTCTTACGTTGTAACAGATGACTCTTATGAAGCTATAGATGATCAATTTGTTGCAACATGTGACAGAAATGTTGCAACAGATGCCTATTTGTGTCAACCTATCACACATTTGTAGCAACATGACACATATGTTGCAACATATCACCCATCTGTAGCGGCATATGTTACACAAATGTTGCTACAGATGCCCATATGTGTCAAACCATCACACATCTATAGCAACATATCACACATATGTGACAACATATCACCCATCTGTAGCAACACATGACATATCTGTAGCAACATATGACCCAAATATACTTACGGATGACTCATTTTTATAATTTTAGGTTGTGCATCCATGACTTTTCCTAACAGAAAATGAATTGCAAATGCCATGTCTAATTACTCTATGGTTGGTTAAACCTTATGTGATCCTGTTGTGGATAGAGTTAAAATGGAATTGGCTGGAGCAACAACCATCAAAAGAGACAGAGTTATTAATGAATTAGTTATTTTTTATGGTATTGGTGTTGGTGTGGTGCTGGTGTTGGTGCTGGTGCTAGACAAGACCAAGGGGCTACCTCTTGTAGAAGATGTTGTGGCTTTCTCTATGAGAAGTGCAAGAAACAAAATGAAGATTCTATCATGTATCTTTAAACATTGAGTCAAGATGTCAATGAATTTAAAAACAAGAGGGGGTCAAGGTCATTCTATCAAAGAATGTTCGACATCCATATACTCCACACACCAAGAGGAGGAAAGAATCATTTGCCAAGGCAATACAAAATCTGAAAAAGAAGATGTTTGAAGAATTGCCAAGGGCCGTAATAGAGGAAGTGAAGAAGTTCAAAAAGTTGAATATTTATAAACGTGCGAGTGTAGCTGAAAGAACTTAAGTGTTGAGTCTGACGGGTGCAAAGGATATTCGAATAGAATACGACATGCATACTTTTACACGACAAGATTTCAGGAACACGACAAGCATGAAAGTTTGATGGGAAGACTGGGTAATTCTTCAAATTATAATGCATGTCTATTTTATCTTTTCAATGACTACTCTTCTTTACTCTTTAATATTATTTTTTTCAGCATATTGATGAAATCCTTAACCTCATGCATCAGAGGCATGAGACATACTCGGATTACTATGATCCCACAAATAGAATCCTGGATCTCAACTTCTATACCAACTTCCTAAAAAGATATAAAGAACTGAGCGATGATGCAACAACCGTTGGTGGTAGAAACATTAAACAATTAGTAGATGAGTTTGAATGGGATGAAGATATGATTGACTACGTCAGGGGCATTAGGCCATATCCTGGAGGCATGAATTGGATTGGTGCAAAAAGAATTTTGACAGTCATGAACATGAACAATATCCATTTTGTGACTCTCGAGATAATTTTGCACGATGGTCACATGAATGCTTATAAATGTCAGCTGAAGGGTATGGAACATACCAAATTTTTGACATACATACAATCGGTCTTCAAGTTGCTACCTAAATTTTTGATGTAGAGTGGAATAATGAATCATTTTTAGATAATTTTAATGGTTGTACACAACTATATAAGAATTTTCTATCCTCTATAGTATTCTTCTTGGTAATGCTTAATAATACAAGAAAAATAACACAAAGATTAGTTTTCACATGCTACAACATTTGGTCTTCTTCTTCTCCTTCATCCTCCATTCGATACTTCTTTTAATATGACTTTCATCATCAGTTTTCAACCCCTTAATTTTGTTCGCCAATCTGAGAATAACGAACTTGGATTGTATATCAACATCTTCATGAACCCTCCATCTAAAGAAGTTGCATGTATTCTCCTAAAATACACACCACAAAGAAAGAAATTTAAATTAGAAAAACAAACAAAATAAAGAGATCTAAAGTATCCAAAAGAATAATATGTAAAAATGAACATATACGATAGCGTGGACAAGACCAAAATCTTCGACCTAGATTGTCCTTCGACCATGAAGTTTGCATTAAAAGTAAGTTTTCATGTTTGCAATAGATTTTCGCACCCAACATGGCATCATTTTCATCACTACAAATTCGATTTAGTATTGCATTTGACATCATATCAAAAGTAACAAATACAAACAAAACTCATTCATTAGATCTATATTTCAAAGAATCACATTGTTACACAACCAGATATGGGAAAATCCTGAAATTTAATTTAACCAAAGGCCAATCAAATTAGTTGTGTGTTAAAAAAAGATTAAAAAAGATTGATAGATAAAAGACTGATGAAAATGAAATAATATCATTATATCCCGAGAGATCCGAGATCCATGCGAAGTGAGAGGTTGTATCAGATAGATAGAGAGAAAAAAAGTGCCAAGACTGATGTGGCAAGGATGAAGAAATTGAAAATACTATTCTTGAAATGAAAATGAAAACCATATATATATATATATATTGGTCGATTGGGCCAATTTTAGTTTTTGTTTTACAAAATGGGCTTGCCTATGATTGGGACAAGTACTTACACGTTTTAAAAGTTTTTGCCACATAAGTCAGGTCTGTTGCAATTTTGCCAATAGAATCTGCATATGTTGGCACAAATTTAACATCAAGGAGGGACTAATCGATGAATTGATCGATTTAGGAATGAAAAAATGAAAAGTTGGACCAAATTTTATTACTTAAGACCATAATTAATGAGGGGTGGGCATAAAAACCGGAAAACCGAAACACCGAACCGAACCGAAAGTTTTCAGAATTTCGGTTTCGGTATTTCGGTTTTCGGTTCGGTATTCGGTACGCAATTTACAAAAACCGAAAACCGAAAAAACCGAAAAAAAAAACGAACCGAACCGAAATACCGAATGCCCACCCCTAAATTAATCAATAAAAATAATGTATAACACTTGGAGAAACGATTTACAAGGGTGTTATATAACTATCATATGGATTTACTTGGTCATTGTATGATGAACTAGTGAGATGATAGTCGTTCTAAATATTATTGATAGGATCGAATTAAGGTTGTTGTATTGGACCACAATTTGTTACTTAGGCATGTCGTAGGACTATATATTAGTGTTACATATTGAATTAGGTGACCATTTAATTGAATTAAACCCCAAAAGACACATTTTACGATATGTATATGTTGTCACATATGTCAGATATGTTGCAATTTTTCCAACATAATCTGCATATGTTGGCACTGATGAAACATCAAGGAGGGACTAATCGACGAATTGATCGATTTAGAAATGAAAAAATGAAAGGTTGGACAGAATTTTATTACTTTAGACCATAATTAAGCAATAAAAATAAGGTATAACCCTTAAAACAACGATTTACAAGGGTGTTATATAACTATCATATGGATTTACTTGGTCATTGTATGATGAACTAGTGGGATGATAGTCCACTTAACAAATTATGATTGACCATTTAATAAAATTAACCCCAAAAGACACATTTTATGATATGTATATGTTTCCAAATATGTTAGGTCTATTACAATTTTGCCAACATAACCTGCATATGTTGGCAAAGATGAAACATCAAGTTGGACCAAATTTTATTCATTTAGGAAGTACCCCATAGATTTAACTATTTTATCTAATTCAGAATCACAACGACATAAGTCACAATGATATCGACCATAAGAGAATAGATGAGTAGTGCAACAAATTGGTCTTTCTCCAATCTATTGAGGTTCTTATGGGAACATTCCATGTAAATTATATCAGAAATAGTCTTGACATCTTCTGCGCCATGGTATACTTATGTTGCCAATGAAACTTGTGTCTTCTCTTATGGATTCACCCCCTTTGAAGATTAAAATTATGGCATGCACATATCCTGCACAAAGGTGGCCACTGTCTACTGCTCGCTTAAGCATTCCCAATTCATTTGAATCGCTATGCTTGAAATAATCATACTAATGAAGAAATAAGACATTTAAAATGCAAAATACATTGATGAAAACGTGAATACCTATGAAAAGCATTAAATTTACCACTCCTTTACTGTATAAGGCTTCTAAATTCCCCGATTCACTACACTGTTCAATGAAAGAAGTGCATCTCCGATAAAATGAAGACGTTTAGATAAAATTGGAATGCTACGCAAATTTACCTTTCGATATACAGAAGGTTCATTAGCGATTTCATTTAGGAGCCTGGAATTGAAAAAGTCAAACCAAATGATCACGAAGTCGAATTAAAGAACAAAAGTTGTTTAATACATACATACCTTAATTTAACCCTCAGTAAATCTTTGAGGGAGTAGGAAGGAACCCTTTTAACGATAAGAGTTACTAGTTCCATCGGAAGGGATTCAATGTAGTTTTTTTTTCCTCAGAGTCATTTTTGAAGATTTCTTATTCTTTCTTCCCATTTTGGAGATAATTATATGAAAAGACCTAAGTTGTGTTCTTCTTATATATATAATAATATAATTCAATTGTAATGGATACAAAGAGACAGTTCTAAAGAATGCCAAAATTTTCAAGTACTTAATGTTGCCACAGATTTAACTTGAAAGTAAGTACAAAATAATTACATATGTTGCCACAAAATTCAAAAATAAGTACAAAATACAAGAATACAACATTTTTACCATGTCATATGTTGTCACATAATTAGAAAATAAGTACAAAAGATAAAAATGCAACATTTTCACCATATGTCATATGTTGCCACATAATTTGAAAATACGTACAAAAGGCAAAAAGACAATATTTTCATCATATATCATATGTTGCCACAGATTAATTTAATCACACACAATCTATGAGGAAGAAATTTAACTAGATAATCTAGTTCTAAATCACAACTACACAATTCACAATGAATATTTTCTTCATCGTCGCTTCCCCTGGGCCAACCATTCCTGCGGGCGATTTGATGGGATTGATGAATAGTGAACAAATGGGTCTTTCTCCCAACAAATTAGATTCTGGCACCCACATTTGATTTAAAATGTATCGCAAATGGTGTCGACATTTTCTCACTATTTTGAGCTCGGTTTTTTTCATGTTGCCGATGAACATCAAGCCTTCTCTCATGGATTCACCGCCTTCAAAGATTGAAATTACGCAAAGCACATAGGATGCACCAATGTGGCGACCGCCTGCTGCTTTTTCAACCAATTCCAAAGTAGTTGGATCATTACGGTTGAAAAAGATCATACTACAAAAGAAATAACACATTTAAGATATAAAATACATTGATGAAAACGTGAATACATACGAAAAATATTAAAATTATCATGCCTTTTCTCCGATGCTATGCACATTTCCATAAAAGAGATGGCTTGTTGATTCATCGTCTATCTAGGTTCAGGAGGAAAGCTGACCAATGTTACCTTCTGATATACATAACGTTCATTAACGACTTCATTGAGGAACTTGGAATTGAGAAATGAAATAAAATGGTTAGGAAATGAATTGATTAATACATACATACCTTAATTTAACCCTCATTAAATCTGTAGGGAATAGGAAGCAACACTTTCAACAATAAGAATTACTAGTTCACTCGGAAGGGATTCAATGTAGTTTTTTCTAGTTGAAATCATTTTTGAGAATATTAAATGAAGAAGAAGAGAAGACAACTTTTGACTTCTCCCTCCCTTATGTTGTGTTCTTATAAAATGCCAAGAAATTTGGAAAGTTGCAAGAGAAGAGATGACTTTTCACAACAGGGTAAAAAATTAAAGTCGTAATTTTTTTATTCATTAAACCTATTTCAATGACAATAATTTTTTATTGATTGATTATATGTTGACAAGACTTACAAGTAATGATTTTGTAAAAATATATTGGGACAGATGCGTAATTATATTTTAAAAATGTATTTGACATATGTTGCAACATATGCAATATTCTGTGTAATATCTAACAGATAATTGACATATGTTGGTACATATACGTTCTGTTGTAATATTTAACACATAATTGAAATATGTTGTGACATATGCAATATTCTCTTGTATAATGTAAAACATAATTGTCATATGTTTACATAAATAAATTTGTTCAAAATTAATCACATCTTTATTTAGAGTTAACGATCAAATTCAAAATCATTGCAAAATTAATAAGGGCAACATCTTTCACCGTGAATTTGCAAGTTATTTACATATTTTGTCATATATGTAAATTTAATTAATTCCTCGTATGAGGTAGAACATTAACTAGATCATCTAGTTCTATATCACACCTACATAAATCACAATGAATATCATATTTGTTGTAGTGTATTCTCAAGGCAAAATCATCCCTGCGACTAGTTCGCTCAAATTGATGAACAATGCAACAAATGTGTCTTCTTCCCAAAAAACGAGGTACTGGCACATACATTCCACATAAATGTTTTGCAACTGAATTCGACATCATTTCACTATTACTGGCTCAGTTTTTTCATGTTGACAATGAGCATTAAGCCTTCATTCATGGTTTAACTGCCATTGAAGATTGACTTATGACAATCACATACTCAGCTCCACTGTGGCCATCGTCTGCTGCTTGATTAATCATTTCCAATACAGTTTAATCACTACGGTTGAAAAAATCATACTACAGAAAATATAACACATTTAAAATGTAATATTTTAAAAAAGTGAATACAGTCGAAAAATATTAAAAATTATCACGACTTTTCTGTATAAGACTTCTGAATTCCCTGATGCTCTGTAGATTTCCAAGAAAGAAATGTCTTGTTGAAAAATCGACCATCTACGATAACGAAACCTGAGCAAATTTACTTTCTGATATACAGAACGTTCATTAGCTACTTCATTGAGGAACCTTGAGCTTAAAAATGAAATAAAATGATTAGGAAATGAAATTTAAAAGCGAAAATTGATTAATGCATACATACCTAAATTTTGCCCTCATTAAATCTTGTAGGGAGTAGGAGCAACCCTTTGAATGGTATCAATTAGTATTTCCCTCGAAAGGGATTCAATGAAGTTTTTTTATTCATAGTGATTTTTGAAGATTTCTTATTAATATTGAATATTCAGTGAAATTTGAAAAGTTTGAAGAGAAGAGAATAGAAGAGAATAGACAAGTAGAAGTTTTCAAATGCGTGTACCTTTTTTTTAAAAAAAGGGTAAAATTTGAAGAGTCGCGTCATTAAAGTTTTTTTTCTTGAAAGTTGTTTCAATGTCAGTAGTGATATCATCACATTACACGTAAGTATTTTTAAAAATATGTTGGTACATGTTCATTTTTGTGGTACTTATAACACATAATTGACATATGTTGGGACATATTCAATTTTATGTTGTAAGATCTAACACATAAGTGACATATGTTTCCACAAATGCAATATTTGTGTTAAGTGGCAACATATAATTGACATATGTTGTCACAGATAAAATATTCTGTGTCAAGTGGCAACACAATTATCATATGTTGCAACAGATGAATTAGTTTGTTGTAAGTAGCAACACATAATTGACATATGTTGCCACAAATGACATATGTTGCCACAAATAAAACATTCTATTGTAACTAGCAACACATATTTAAATAAATCACACATTATATATAAATAAAATCACATAAGTTGATTCTAAAGAAGATAAGAAGATAGAGATCATCCTCAAATAAGAAAGAACATTCATTAAAATTCGACAACACTTCTTATGGAGAATTTTGATTTGGGCATGTAATTTTTTTGTGGCCAAAGTCCCTACATACGGAACACTTATTATTTCTTGTTGTAAATGATTCACAAATCCACGCCTCTCTTATATCTCCTTCTTCTTGGTTTACTTGGATCAACATATGGAGGAGGTATTTCTCTATGTATGATATCCAAAGGATTAATCCAAGAATCTTCAGGTGGCACGGGTGAATTTCTTGACAATATGCCATTATGTATTTTTTCACCGAATAACATGGAGAGGAGTACTCATAAATTTGATTTTTAAAATCAGTACCATGTTGGATCGAAGTGTTGCCATGACATGTGGACAAGGTATTTTGTCCAATTCAAAAATTCTACAAGTACAAGTTCTTCTTTGTAGATCCACAGTAGAAACATCACCATGACCAGTAACACTGAACTTGTAGTTAGCGATTTGATGAGCCAACAACTTGTTGCCCGTGTTCACGTACTCCGATATGTCTTTTTCAATTGAGGGAATAAATCTATTTGCAGAGTGAACCAGCTTCATACGCCTCTAGTGAAATCACAATGCAAATTGTTTATTTCATCAAATGAAGCGACAATGGGAAACTCTCTTTTAACATCAAAAAGAGCATTCACCGACTCCGCGATATTTTTTGACGTCATAATGTTATATCTACACAAAAAAATAAAAATAAAAAAATACATAAAATAAAAATAAACTCAAATGAGATGGTACCTATTTCCCGGAAAAAATTTCCTACTCCATGTGTGGAATCCAATACGTTCAAGAGCTTCAGCCGCCTTTGGTACCAAATCTCTTATTTGATTGAAATGGCCATTGAACTCACATCTATCGTATGCCATTGCTGCTTTATAAAAATAAGACAGTACCTTCGAATTGTGAAGGTTATTTAGAATATTTTCCCCGAGGTGTCTCATGCAACAACCATAATGAGATGCAGGGTAGATTCTCGTAGCCATCTTTCGTATACTTAGATGCCTATCAGAGATAATGCACAACTCATCAGTATCATCTACAAAACTTCTCATAATTTGAAAAAAAAAATTCATATGAGGCATCACATTCCTTGTCCACGACACAGAAAGCCACTAGAAATATATGACCTCAGCATCTTGTTCCACCGCCTATAGCAAAACTCCTCCATACTTGCTCCTCAGGAATGTGCTATCAACGGCTATTACTTTTCTCATTTCTTGAAAACCAATTATCCAAGCAACACATGATACAAAGAAGTACTGAAATCTACCATTTTCATCGAGCGACAATGTCGTCTTGCTTCCTGGATTCGCAACTTCAAGCATATAACAGTAAGCATTAAGCATTGTATACCCGTGGTCATGTGATCCCCTGACATTAGACTTAGAATACTCCACGCCTTTATAAATCTTCCAATAGGTTACCTTACAACCCAATTCTGTGCGGATTAATTTGACATGTCTCTTGTGGATGGGCATTTACCATTGGGAAACCTATTTTCAAAGAACTTACCTATGACTTTTGTCACGGCATGGGGATTATGGCTTGTAAGATGCTATGAACCACACGTATGGTACATTTCATAGATTCTAATGGCAAAACTGTCGCTACTTGTAAATTTCACAACCCTCACCCACCAATTGCAATACAGATATGAATATTTAAAGGAAAACACATTACAAGAATTGATCACCTTTTTCAGTCTAAAATCTTTTTTAAGCAAGCAATTTTCAATGAATTTGTCAGTTCTTGCCTTTTCTTGAATGTCATTCCCTTATAAAAAATTGTTCATCATCTGGAACATTATTCACTCGTAAAGAGTGAGAAGAACGTGGACTGTTGCTGCCAATCATAGGTGTAGGAGGAAAGTTGCTATCAAGGTCCGACCCTTTAGCTTCAGCTTCACCTTCACCTAAACCTATTCCAAATTCATCATCGGTATTACTCATGTCTGTAGGATCAAATTCATCATTTAACATATCTTGTTGCCCATCGTCTACTTTATGATCCTCCTCGATAGGATTTTCTTCCACGTCGACTCTTAATATGTGTGATTTCTCTGCTTCTCCTAAATAAACAAACAAACTAGGTTGATCATTTATTCTAAATGGTAAAACCTTCTCATTATAAAAAAATGGGGAATGTAACTCATGAAAAGATCTTGCGGTTTACACTTGTATCCATACTTTTGAACGATTAAATTGACGAAATCATCAAAAACAAATATTTCTTTCGACATACATCCCTACTAAACTGACTCCTTGTTTTTTACTATCCTCCCAACGCCATATGAATTAATTTTTCTTCTCGATCCATTCACCACGGAAATTAATCCCTTCAAATAATGACATTTTACCTAAAGAAATTGATTAAAAACAATTAGTAATTATGAAGAATAAGTATATGTTGCCACATATGGTTTTTTTGTTGCAAAATGTAAGTCATATGTTGCTACATATGACTGTTCTGTTGTGACAAATAAATCACATGTGACAACATGTTTATATTATATCATATGTTGCCACATATGGTTTTTCTGCTGCGAAATGTAAGTCATATGTTGTTACATATGATTGTTCTGTTGTGACAATAAATCACATGTAACAACCTGTTTATGTTATATCATATGTTGCCACATATGGTTTTTCTGTTGCAAAATGTAAGTCATATTTGGCTACATATGAAGGTTCTGTTGTGACAATAAATCACATGTGGCAACATATAAGTTATATGTTGATACATATGACTGTTCTATTGTGACAACAAGTCACATGTGATAACATGTTTATGTTATATATTGCCACATATGGATTTTCTGTTGCGAAATGTATGTCATATGTTGCTACATATAACTATTATGTTGCGATTGAACTAACCTTTTGTTGCTACATATAACATAAACAAGTTGCCATATGTGATTTATTTGTAAAAACATCACAGTCATTTGTAGCAACATATAACTATTTTGTTGCGATTGAAATAACAGTTTCGTTGCTACATATGACTATAATACGTTACAATATTCAATTGTTGCAACATATATAGCCATATGTTGGATATGCGAATGTAAATTATTAAAAAATTTGCAGGTACGCAGATGAGATGATAATGAATGATTTTCAAATAACTATTAATTTTACTTACCATAAACAATGGTGTGTAACCCAATCACTTATGAAGTAATTCCAATTGAAACAGAACAAAATTTGGTCCAGTGATTATTGATTAGCTAAATCTGATTCAAGAAGAAGAAAGCTGAAGCACTAGCAACCAAGACTGACAATGTACGAGAAGAAGAAGAAGAAGAAGATGAAGAGTGCGGAAAGAAAGACAGGCAAGCAAGCAAAGACGAGAGCAGAAGAAAAAGAGAACGAATACGACAACTGGAGGTGGGAGGTGATCTTTTATTTCCCCTTTTGGCTCGATGGTGGCTTCAATTTTCTACAAAAATTGTTTAAATTAGGGTTGGTTTAGTAAATTTACCCTTTTACCCCTCATTTAATTCCCACAAAAGTTGGTTGAATTAGGTTTTGTGAATTTACCTTTTACCCTTCATTTGATTCAGTGGACCAAGTTGTCAACTTATAAACTTGAGGGCAGCTCCACAATCATTAATCACATAATTGTCACCTACACCTAATACTTAAGACTTATGTCACCGCTCATTTATTTTGAAACCTTATTATCACCTTTTTTCAAAAATCCCAACTAAAATGACAAAAGTTACACATATATAGAGGACAAGAGTGTGTGTGGAGGCAACATGGATTCAATTCTGTGTTGGTTGGGAAAATTGAACCCCCTTCACCACTCGGCTAAGCTTTGGACCAGGACTAGTGGGGTCAAAATTTGATATATACATATAAAGTTTTTAAAAATTGATATATATGTGTGTGTGTGTACTTGAACCACTATGCTAGGTAGCCTAACCTAGAACCTGATTATTAAGCAAAGAAGTAGGAGAGATGGAGTTGCACAAAAGTAGAAAAAACCAATGTAAATGAAAGACTAAAATACCCAACATAGTGAAACACTACACCATTTTAGGTCTACCGCAACACCTTTAAAGTGTAGCCTACACTAGAAAAAAGTGTGGCCTTTGATAAAAGGCTACACTTTTGGACTTTCAGCAACACTTTTTAAGGGATGACTTAAAGAAGCGTAACCTTTGACATTAGGCAACACTTTTTAAATGTTAACATCTTTGGCTACACTTATAAAGCATAGCCAAAGAGGTATAAGGGCACTCTTTTTTGCGATGCATTAACGACACCTATTTTTTATTAGACTACACTCAAAAAGTGTTGCCTTTGCAGTGTTATTGGTCACACTTACAAAGTGTTGCCTTTTATCGTTCATCTAGAGCAACACCTACAAAGTGTTGCCTTTTATAGGTCATCTAGAGCAACACTTATAAAGTGTAACTTTATGTCTCATCTAGAGCAACACTTATAAAGTGTAACTTTATATCTCATCTAGAGTAACACTTATAAAGTATAACTTTATATCTCATCTAGAGAAACACTTATAAAGTGTAACTTTAACATTACACTTTTGAATTGATATATATATATATA
>NC_028648.1:48875762-48883368 GCF_001406875.1 Solanum pennellii | reverse complement strand
TAGATAGATAGATAGATAGATAGATAGATAGATAGATAGATAGATAGAGAGAGAGAGAGAGAGAGAGAGAGAGAGAACTGACCTAAAGCACAATATTAACTAACAATTAAATCGAAGCTATATATTTCAAATAAACTTCAAGAAACATGTCTTGTACAACCAAAACTTAGAAAGTGATTGCTTAAAGATCTTTAATGTCAATAAATTCCCAAAAAACAAATGTGTCATTCAAACGTATATAACAATAGTACAAAAACTCTTCATCATTCACTAGAATAGATCGAGTTTACTTTTGGCCAAAATTCAAATTCAATTACCGATATTTTCCTGCACATTCAAAATAAAATTATAAGTGGCACATTTGAACGATATATAGCTAGTCAATGGAACTACATAGCTAAACCAAAAGTTTATTATCACAGTGATGACTACTTCGTAGTTAGATTCAGTAGCAAAGAAGACAGTGATGAAGTCTTATTGTCAGGGCCGCATATCTTCGCAAACAAGCTAAGCCATTAATTGTGCGTGTGTGGGAACCCAACTTCAATCTTTCCAATGCGGTACTAAATGTTGTACCACTGTGGGTCAAGTTGCCAAACCTTCCACTCAGCTGATGGGGCATGGACTCACTTAGCAGAATAAGAAGTACCTTAGGCATTCCAGTGTATGCAGATGAATGTACAAGAAAACATGAGAGAATCTCATATGCCAGGGTTCTTAATTATAGAGATGGATGTCACAGTCCTTCTTACACAAATAGTCAAAGTTCAAGATCCTACTTGAAGAGTTTTTTACCAAGAGGTATGGTATGATTAGTCTTAATAGTACTTCAATACATGTCTACAAGTTGGACATGATTATAATATAAAACAATCCAAACCTAAAGCAACAACACAGGAGAAGGAGAGGGTCCAAAACAAGAGAAATTGCCTCAGAAAATAGTACAACAATGACAACCTAGACAAGATCAAAACCAAGAGGTACTACAAGAAGACATAATTGAGAAGTCTATTGCTGAATTCCCACCACTGAAAAAGGAGGCAGAATTTCATAACGTGAAAAATAAATTAGCTGCAAAAAAATAGTCTGAGCCGCAAACCATTCGCAATGCTCAATGGGAATATTTACAATCCACTACTGAATGGCCAGCCAACAGGGAGTTCCAAACTAGTCAGTGGAGCAGGAGAATGCAGCACAACCAACAAGACCGGTTGTGCTGATCTAAGGGTGGATCTCAATGACTGATTAAACAATACATGACCATATAAAAAACATTACATTGCCTTTAGAATTCTACTTCATTGCACTATATGGATGGCACACAGTGGACAACAAAGTTGGACAACAAAGACTATCAATCACCCAATGTCAACCACTACTCACAAAAATGCTAGGCAAAATCACACGTTGGACAACAATGTTTTTATTGTATGCAGAGAGGGAACATAGCATGGGCAGACCATCAATATCAATTTAATACACCTTAATTATAAATACCGTCAGAAATAACATATCAAATTAAAATCAAATCTCTTTCAAATATTCAATTCAACATAGCATGGACAAACCAAAATCTCCTAACAAAACATTGCAGCAACAACAGACTCATCACACAGGTATAACTACTAATTTTACAGTCCCTATTTCTAATAATTTCATTGATCTTTCTATGCAGGATGAACCAACAATCAAGAAGGAGCCGAAAAGAATAAAAGAATAATTCAATAAATATAGAGACACAAATATATAATAAGTCAACCACTGACAAAATGTTGGGCATGAGAACACTCACATTGACAGTAATCTATCCACATTCAAAGTTCAAAGCAGTAAAACAATATGCAGACTATCAAAGCAGTAAAACAATATGGAAAAAAAGTACACAACTACAAAAAAAAATCACTAAAGTCCTCCTTCAACACAATACACCACTCATACAACTAAAACAAAGTACAGAGTGAACTTTCAAAGATTCAAGATTGTAAAATATGTTAAGAATTTCTTTACCAAGAACACCAACTCAAATAGAAGAAAAACAATATGCAGACTATAAACAGAGAATCTTAAATACAGAATACCTTTTGAAGAACTGAATCATGAGCTGACCCCGAAGAATCTGGAATATTTGTGCCTCTTACAGCTTGTGCGCTACTTGAATCAATAGGTGAAACAGGGTTAGATCCAACACACGTTGGTATGTCATGAAAATTCAATCCGGGGTTGTTTTGCAACAATTGAGTGAATAAATGTTGCATTTCTTCCCTCAATTCTTCCTTTAGAGAAGTGATTTCATTGGCATTCTTTTGTTTTAGATTGTTAATTTTCTCATCTTTATTCAAAGAACTTGTTGTAAATGATCTACCATAGCACCTTAGTCGACCAGGCTGCTCCTTTCTAAACACTGTCCTAAATGCCTCATTAGCTATTTCCCCAGAATTTTGGCGATTCTAAAGTTCATCCTTTTGAATAAAATTGGCATCCATGATGAATTGTAAGTACTATCTCATTCTGAATTGCTCCATCCATGTAGACACTTCAACAAATATAAACGAAGTCTTAATGATAATTTAGAGAATCCTGTACAACCAGGATATAATTCTTGGCTTGCCTCTTCAACTAAGTTTTAGAATTTCTTGGCATCTTCATTTGGACCATCATAAACTCCTTCAGCCTATGCAACATCTCTAAATTGATCATTCAACAACCCCATCAATATCATCACCCGAGTAATCCATATCATCGTCAACATTCAACTTGATATCCCATTCCCCGTGATTGATCCATTGTGTATAGCTTTTAACGAATCCATAGCATATAAGATGATCATACACTTCATTCCTTCGAGTCCAACGAATATTACAACATTTTGCACATGGACACTAAATTTCCTCTCCTTAGGATCTCCATAAGAGTAAGCGAAATCTAGAAATGATTCAATGCCATCGATATACTCTTTACTATACCTTGCTAAATTCATCCAATCCTTGGACGAGATATATGAATTCCTAAAAGAAGATATCATATTTTATCTTTGAGTAACAATCATAAACTACTTCACAAATAAGTTTTAAAAATCACGAGTAACGGAGTAAGTTGTTAGAATCATGTGTTATGAGATGATAAAAGTTTCTTACCTAGTCATGACACTTTTTCTATGTCAAATCAGATCTTGAATCCTCAACAAATGTTTATAAATGTTGATGATACTTCTAAGGAAAAAATAATTAATACACCAGAAGTTAATTAAATAAATATATTTTATTTTATCTGTAGGTAATTAGTACACCATAAGTATTCTTAAAACTTGTGATCTTGAACATATCCGAACAATTGTATAACTATAAGAACATGTTAGTAAGGATAAATGATAGAAAAATATTGTGTCCTTACCTAATAAGCAGTAGTAAAACAAGCTACAACAGAAATCGTGCTCGTCAACGAGAAGTTCTTCTGCTCTTCATCGAGAAATTTGTCTAAAACAATATCATTGTATTGATACTTGTCCTGTTTTTTATCGAATTTTTGAAGTAATTCTACATTCTTAATCTCAACAGAATAATTAAATATAATGCATGTTTTTTTTTCTACTCATAGATTTATTAGAAAAATATTCATTAGATAAAACATACAACAGGTTAGCAGAAGTTGATGGAAATTGATAGTAAATGCTTTTATGGAAATTGATGGCGGCGCAGTTAAATGGACCTATTCTATAGACAAGGAGGTCCATCTGACTAACATATCAATTAATCTAGCGCAAAAGCACAGTCAAAATGCAATTCAGGCAAGTTTGGCAATCATTCAGCAATCAGAATTTGAAAAACTCAATAATAGGGAGGCTATATAGGGAGGCAAAAATACAGTCAACTTTTTCCAACCCCTAACAGTGAAAAAGAAAATTATATAGGGAGGCCAAAATATGAGCTACACTCCCAAAAATCAACTGATAAAGCTAATGTTTTATTGAAAAATATTATTTTTGTAAATTTTTTACTTCTAGGAGTCGCCACTTAATTTTTTAGAAAAACCAAGAAAAACCTTGTTTCCAAAAGACTTAAACAAAGAAAATCATTTGAAAACTTTAAAGGGGTTCGAGGATTCATATTAACGTCTTAGGAGGGTTTTGAAAGCACCTAAGACATCCGCTTACTTGCGGTTATCCGACAACTAATTTAATTTGGCTAAAACTTCACTTATAAAATTTATTGGAATTGCTTGAAAGTGAATCTCTTGGTTCTTACTTATAAATTGAAAAATTATTTTAAAACTATTTAAACTCAGTCCAATTTTAAATTACTAAAATATTATGGCATTCTACGGGGATTTAGAGTTTTCTAATTTTAAACTAACGACAAATAAAAACAGATAAGCAAATAAAGTAAAAGAGGGAAAGAGGGAGAGAGAGAAAAAGAGAGTTGGGTCCAAATCTGGGTTTTTTGTCCGCCTTGACTGGAATTTTGGACTCACCTGTTTTTCGGTTTTTGACCCATTTCTACCTGTCCTAAGCTAAACATATAATAATAAATAAATAATATAAGAAATAAAAGAAGACAAGGGCTTAGGACCAAAAAACAACAAAATAAAAATATGAAAGAATAGATGAAGTGGGCCTCCTTTGGCCCAACTTCTTCATATCTTCGACTTCTTGATTTTTGAATCCTTTCAACTCGGGACCTGTACGTCGATTTTAATGGGTTTGACTCGATAGGAGGGAATTGAACCTTCGTGGCTCCTCGAAAATGCAAGGGAAGAAGAGTTCATGATGAAGTCGAATAGGTTTTGCATGCACAAAAAAACATAGACATTGTAAGAATTACTTCGATTTGAAACAAATAACATTACTGATAACGAAACAAAATAAATCAGCATCCTCACCAAAAGATATAAGCACATTTGTTAACAGGTAAGAAAAGAAAGAAACATGCTAAAATAAATAACAAATATCACGCTAAAAAGTGAAGAAAAATCGATGCCAGCCTATGCACTTGAAAGTAGCGGCATTAGGTGATCCACACTTAACAAGATAGAGACCAATAAAGTTTAACAACCCCACCTTATGGTATTTCTCACTGCATGTTACGGGAAAACAACCTAAGAATGAACCAATTTCCACACATTAAGAAAACGATTAAGCCCGAACAAACTTTTAGATATTATAAGAAAAGTGAGTAAGCATGAACTAACCAATTAAATCACAGGCAGTTAGAGGGATCACTATACCATGCCTATATTTAGCATTTTACAGAGAAAGACAACCGAAAATTTAGATAACGAAGAAGATAAGCAAAACCTCGGATATTCGCACCTTAGAAAAGATCAGTATGTCGAGTGATCATTTAAATCACATCATAGAAGTCTTGAAAATTAATACCCCCCTCATAAAGGGGCAACCAAAGCGATATAAAAACTGCTACATTAACAGAGCAAAATAAATAAAAGCGAGAAAGTTCAGCAGATAAGAACAATAAATGCAAGCCAATAATACAATGTGGGTTTCGGCATAATTTCTTTCTAAAATCATAAACACGTGGGGCAAATTTAAACATAAATGATGAGCTCTAAAAATTTTCTTGTAACATGAGAGGGAAACAAAGTAATATCATAAGGCTATTTATTAAAGCATCATAGAGGGACTCAATTTGCACAATACAAAATCTAAGAGTCAGGGCTGTGAACTCTGCAAAGTCTAAGATAGGCAAGAAAACATCGCAATAACCCCGTCTCAACGACTTAAAAAAACATCGATCTTGGATGCGAAGGTAAGCTATTAACATAGTCTGTAACTCTACATTACAAGTTGGCTTATCAGATAAAAAATTCGAGAAGATAATTGGCTAAGACACGAAGATCATGAATAAACACCTTAGAGCTTATTAAAGCAGCAAGAGGCGACACAGATTACAGCTGAACAGTCCAAAGAAAACAAATCATACTTTTACTTTTTAGACTCTCAACAAACCTAAATCTGCTCCTTTCAAATAAACAGCGAGTGACCAACAATGTCAAATAATGAAGGAGCTGGTGCTTAAGATGGAGCAATATACCCGCATGATCAAATATAAACCGCAAGTGAGGTGCGGCTGAACGACATGAAGGCATGAAATTATTCAAACAAAACGAGATGCTAATCACAAGATCACAAAAACTTAGAGGAAAGAAAATAAAATAAATAGATAAAATAAGAGACGTAAACAAAACGTTGCATCTAACAGATGAATATATACAACATTATTGAGTCTCCAAATCAGATAACTTCAAATTTTGGCGCTGCATTCAACACGACACATAACAACACAAACCAAAACTACATACTCATCCTACTCCTCGAAGAAATTAATTGGACCCAGAATGCTACATTTTCATAAGCTCAAAATAAACGATAGCCTAATCGAGAAACAAAATAATGATGCATAGGAGAAAGAAAATTACTTCTTGTTGTGCAGCGACGGGACAGAACGAGTCAAAAAGCAAACTTCTCACCACTGAAGCTTAGCTATGAGCGATGATCAAAGAACGGAGCAAAACTTTTATCCAAACTGAGACTACAGTATCTCTTTTTTCTTCTTTAGATATGTAAGCAATGGGTATTTAGAGGAATTTTCTGAAGCTTCCTTTTACAAAATTTTCGACACCCTTTTACCTCGCGGCTCAAAAAAAGAAAATCCCCTCCCCTTGAAAAGTCGAAGAGAATATATATAGGGGGGAGATTAGTTTTTTTCGGGATTGGGGAGGGGGGAGGGATTTTTGGAAAATCTTGGGGTAAAATCGGGTTCACTTCAATTCCACAATTTGAAATCGCTTCTGAATTTGCACGAGATTCGTCCATATTCTTGAAAATTCAGACGAATCAGTAGGCTGGACAACTCGGATTAAACTCGTCGTCCTTGTTCTCGATGTGTCACCATCCACGCAAGCAAGGACGAGTTGCAGGCCACCCTACCCTATCGTACGAACAACGGGAAAAGGAGACATTGGAGCAGGCTGTTCACGCGTTTGAGAGAGAGGGGGAAGGACGAGCACGCCACTGCTGCTGGATCGTGATTTCGTCCACTCGTCATTCTGATGTGCGCGTGAGGAAGACGATGAATGGGTCGGTCAAATTGTTGTCGCGTCTGGGTTCTTTTAGAAAATGCTTTCAACATCAAAGAGGGGGAACGGGATAAGGGAATGGGTCGGGTTGGTATAATAAGGGAATTGGGCCACTGATTTTGGTCTTAACAATTTCAAGAAATGAGTTGCTGGACATTGATTCAAAATAATGGAAACTGGGTAATGTTTTTTGGACTTTAAGGAAATAGTTAAATCAAATCAACTTCAAAAATTTTACTAAATATTTAAATAAGACGAATTAATATCGACTAATTAACGAGCTTCTTAAGGTTAAAAAAATAAAATAATTAATTCGAATGTAAACTTAAGGTTCAAAATATAAGTTAAAATAATTAACCAAATATTCATATAAACAAAAGATTTAAATGATTATACGAATACTTATATAAAACATATACACTAACTAAGACGAAATAAAAAGTGTCAAACCTTATTTAAAACGACTTGCAAGCTAAATTCATTTATTATTATTATTTCTCTCTCTCTCTCTCTCTCT
>NC_028648.1:48848704-48875015 GCF_001406875.1 Solanum pennellii | reverse complement strand
ATATATACATATATATATATATATATATATATATATGCACATATATCAATTATTTTAAGTTGTTTAAACTTGAGAAGCTCGCTAGTTAATTAATATCGAGGAGGGTCAAAATTGGGTGTCAACAACTAAAATACTAGCACACTCCCAAAATTCATATAAAAACACAAGAAAATCAAAACTCTAAAGTTAAATTTAGACTTTCAAAATAAAATTTCTTACTTGATAAACCCTATCCCAACAAAATTTGTCTGAAATTGTGCTCTACAGTGAGAAACTTGAGAGAAAAGTGTGAGAGAGAGACTAATTAGCTTAAGTTCATCATCTTGCCAACAACCCAAAAGTATTCAATTCCTTCTAAACACAAAACAAAAAATCAGTCACTTCAGCTAACAAGAAGACTGTTTTAGTACTAAAACTTGATGAAATAGATGTCGGAAAAGAGAATCATACTTACTCTTCAAGAAGTCGTTATCGGAGAAGAGACTTGAGCTATAGTTCTTCGATGACTTCAACTCTTCAGCCAGTTCTTCGACAACTTCAACTCTTTTAGCGTGTATCGGAAAAGAGAATCGATTCTTCAGTTGTTTTCACCTCTCTTCACCTTAGTTCATTGTCTCTTTGGTTCATCGAAAATCTGTATCAAAAGCTAAATGAGGAAAGTTGAATGAGGAAACTTAACTTAGGTCTGGGGATACAATAACACACACCACATAATCACACAAATGGAGTAAGTGGAGGGTAGAGTTAGTATGAACTGAAAACATAACTAACATATAAACAGAAAATGTGCACTGGTAACCTAACTAACTTATCTTGTTAAAATAATCATATTATAGTCTAACAAACCGCATAAGAAGTACAAATAATGATATGACATAAACATATATAACATAATACAAAGCTATAACAATGACACCAATAGAAACCGAAAGTATATGTTCATCGCCTCGTATATATATATAGTCAGTCCATACTTAAAGTATTCATCGATTGAAAAAGACATAACTTGGTCAAGTCTCAGGATTCTCCAATAATTTCAAACAAAATCATACTTTAATACTTAAACATCCATATATCAAAGAAGAAAATTAAAGCATCTCGGCCCGGCAGTAACAACTATGAGCTTAGAATAAACCTTACCAGTAGGAGACCCCATAATGAGACTACAAAGTGAATCTCTAGCAATCTTAATGTTCAAAAATAATCCCAATATATGTATCTTACTATCTGCAATTACCATCCTAGTCTTTGTCCTATTCTCTATAGCAAATTTCGTCTTTCCTCCTTTCCCAGACAATTTGCCAATAGCCCTAGACAAATGCTCTCCTCTTAGCATCTCACATCCTTGATCATTGTGGTCGTCCAAAAGAATCCAATTTAACACAAACAATCAGCTGAGAGTCATCTATGCACCTATTGTAGAAAAGTGAATCAAGACCATAAATCCCTTGTTACCACCCTAAGCATCACATTCAGAATAAACAACAAGTTCCAGAGTGATATCAAGTTAATACTACAAGTCATGGTAAAAAATATTCCCTGCGTTTATAAGTTTTTGCCTCAACTTTAATGTGGCTGAACCATCTTTGACTACTACTCCTACAGAAGGGCAAGGACTAGGACTAGACCTGGAACTACTAAATATCAAATCCAAGGTATCATCGGAAAGCTAACAACACATCCTATCAAACAAGTGGTGGTGCTAAAAATGCAAAACCTTGTAAATATACCCCTAAACTATCATAAATAGTTTACAGATATCCTTCATCATACTTTTGGGACATTGGTGCCCCTGCCGTCCATAAACTAGAGCATATATGTCTTTCACTCTAATGGAAGACAAAAAATAGGGACACGTGACGCAATCTTATCCGCTGATAAATGTCATGTAAGTCCGTTAGTATAAAGGGTATATATGCTCTAATTTTGGACGACAGGGGCACCAAAGTCCCAAAAGTATGACGAAAGATATTTGCATACCATTTACAATAGTTCGAGGTATATCTATCTTTTTTTCCTTGAACTAATATCACCACTTGAGCTTAGATATTTAAGTATATAAAAATAAGTATGCAATATAACTGTAAAATTAAATTTTAAAATTAATAATAACATTACTTTACGAAAGAATACAAAACAATCATTTCTCTTTTAGTCATGTTATTTATTTATACCAAAAAAAAATATGAACTTATTCATGCTATTGTTATTATGAGGTGTCAATAAAGAATAAAGAATAAAGAATAAAGAATGTTGACGTAATAAAATCTAAAGGTAATTGGTGTAATCGTTCTTTTTCCCTTTTGTGACTCTTCCAAGAATCCATTCTTCTATCTGCACCAATAAATAAAAAGAGAGAGAAAATTAAAAAACTAGGTAAAAACCAAATTCATATTTCTTTATATCAGAAAATATATATTTTGATAATGTAATAAAGAGATAAATACAAGATACTTTCATTCTAGTTTGGCAATATTACAGGACCTATGTAATCTACCTTAACCAAAAAAGTAGTTTTTGCCAAAACCAAACGAAATAAAATACAAAAATTGCCTAATTATTCTAATATATTTACCAGAACATACGTATGCGCAAAAATAATTTAATAACTTACAACAACACTTCGCTAGTTTACTAGAAAATGCAAGTAGCACAACTGTAATCATAAAATTTTATAAATTATTTAGACAAACGAGAGATTTTAGTAAATGATATTGAATGAAATATTTAAGATATACATTATTTTTTGAAAATATATTAATCAACATTTCAAATGTTCTTAATTAATATTATTAAAAAAATTTGATTCAAGTTTTTTTTTTCAAACTAGTATATATTAATTAAATAAAATATTACAAATATCATATCATAAGTTTTTGACAAAAAGATAAGCTCTCAAGTCTAACTTAACAATAAATGACAAATGTAATATTCTGATATCAAATTTTAACATAACGTACATAATGTGATTTAAAAGAAAAGAAAAACGTAAATCTATCATTTTATTCAACAATGAATTTTTCTTTAATTCAAAGATTAGAATATTAAAAATATTATGTTAATGAAAAAAAAAAAAAACAATAAATAAATAATATGAAAATCACATGGAATTACAAGAAGTAAAGGTTGAGTATAAGAAGGAAATGAAATATCAATAATATAAATAAAAATATATATTTTAGAAGAATAAAAATAAAAAAAGAATTTAAAATAATATAACTAAATATAAACTAAGACAGAAAATAAAAATAGAAATGAAAAGAAGAAATAAAAAAAATCCAACTATTCCCTTTGTCTCTAGTCCATTTTAACAAATCAATAAAGGATAATTTTTTTTTCTATTATATCCTCAATTCATTAATTTGAAAAATAAAAAACTTATGGCAATTGTAAGTTTTTAAATCATCTTCATGATAATTAGGGGTAAAATGGTAATTTACTCTATTAATTATTATGTTCTTAATAGATACGTCAATTCAAAAGTGAACAAGTAATTCGAGACAAAGAAAACAGCAATTAATCATGAAATATAGAGCACCTCGTTAGAAATTGGAGAGTATAATTACTACACTAATGACATTCAATTAGTTGTTAACCAAATAATAATCACATGAGCAGTCAAACATAATATAATTATGTCCAATTACATCAAGAACACTATAATCAAACATATAATTAACATCAAATATACTTTCCAAACTTGCTCCTAACATTCGAAAATATTTATTTACCATTTATTCTATAAAAAAATAAATAAATGAGGGTATAATATTGAAATAGAGGAAGAAATTACTAGAGAAATTAGTATAGTTACCTCTGTATCACTAGTGTCATATTCACAAGTGAGACGGTATTTTTGCATGGTCCAATTATTTTTGCTTGATGATTCACTAAAGTATTTCAAATTAACTCTCAACCCAATCACATCTCCTTCTGAATTATAAATTGGAATTTCTTCACCTAAGCATCGCCAATAGCCTATTCCATTCCCAACAACTCGACTTTTTCCTCTTTCTCCTCCAAAATATTTATCTCCGTGGATGAAAAAGTATTGTTCTCCTTCGACAACGCACATATTTTTAACTGTATATCTCAAAAAAAAAAAAACTTTGTTAGTGATAGTCCGATTTTCAATAAAAAGCTAATATTGAACAAATAACTATTTAAATTTTTATTTTTTTTTCTGATATTTTTTGTTTGTAGTTCTGCAAATAAGCTTTTATTTTCATTCGAATTATTTTTCTTCGCTAACTTGACTTATTTTTTTCTTGTAATGTAGTGTTTTTCTATTGGACAAAATATACATAATAATTTAATTACTTATTCAATAATTAAAAATAAGCACAAGAAAATATCACAAACATAATTAACAATAAGCAATGCATAGGGACAATAGAGCAAATTAGGGCGAATAAAGTGTTGATCTATTTCATAGATTGAATCCGCCCTACCTGGTTGTTTAATTATTTTTTTTTTTCAATCTGTCCTATCTATGCTGTTTAGCTCTCTCTCATCCAGTTTAGTCATAACTGTTTAATTTATTTTTTTTCTTTTTTAACCTATCCTATCACTTAGGAGCGTTTGGTAGGCTGTATTAAAAGAAATAGTCAATGTATTAGGTGTGATATAATTTAATACTGTGTTTGATAGGAATGTGAGCCTATGTATAACAAATTCATGGATTAGTTAATACATCCTACATGGTATTATGTGATGTATTACTAACACCTTCCATTTGGAGGTATTAGCTCTAAACCATGGGACTATTCTAGGTAAAGACAAAAATACCCTTCAAATCCTTTTAATATTTTATTTATTTTTTTGATTTAATATTTCATATTTATACTAATAAAGTTATTTAAATAAATTAGCTTACAAATTTTATTATTTAGATATATTTTTTTGTTTCTAAAATATGAATTACTTAATCTATTTATTATTAATACAAAATATTATAATCCGACTAATATGTTAATGTTGATGTATGAATTTAAGAACAATTCATAAGTAAAATATTGTCTCTTAATGAAAGTTCATTAAACATTACACAAGTAGTCTAAAACAAGAGTGTGTGTATATATATATATATACAAACACATCTCGAGTATAAAAATAGTTTAATTTATTTTTCTATATTTATTTTATATTTTTATTTTATTTTATGATAAAGAGTTTTTTAAAATTTATTGATACAAAACAAAGTTCAATAAATTTTCTCTATAATCATTATAGTTGTGTGACCTTTTGAGTTATTAACTCTAATTTATTAAGATGACAATTATTTACTCTCAAATAATTTAAGTGAGAAAATAGTGAACATGACAATAAAAATTTTATTCTCCTAACTAGTTAAAAATGTTATAAAAAAATAATATTCTCCGTTAATTATCTACTTTGACTCAATTACATGAAATACAAAATCTCATAATAACTCTAGGGTATAATTGGAAAGTTTTTTTTTAAAAAACTTTTTAAACCACACACAAAATTAGATAAGAAATAATGAACCAAATACTTGATAAAAATAATTCATGCATTAATAATTCCTGCATTGTTAATCCCTGCATTATTCATTTTTGTACCAAACGACCCCTTGTAGAACATGGACATGTACCGCCAAAACTATTTTTTAAGTTAACAAATATATCAGATTTAACTATTTATAAGATAGTACTAAACATTTTAATTCATGTTTTGAAATATTGCTTCGATAAAAATAATTCAATATTTTGATTTGAAAATGGAGAGATATATCTTTCAATTTTTATTGATTCATATCAAAAAGAAAATTTAAAAAATAATAAAAATTTGAATAGATTTAGCGAAAAAAGACGAACGGTATATGATAAACTAACTATGTATGCATGAAACTATTTTTAATCATTTTAAAATTATATCCATTAGAAATTCATAAATTGTGACTTTAATAAATTTAGCACTTAGAATTAATCAAATTTAGTTTAGTGTTACATTTCTTTGTTGTTTTTTTATCTTCTAATTATTGATCATTAGATAGTATTTCTATATATAATATATAAAAGTTATTAAATTCAAAACAAATATGGAATAGGATTGGTTCAAATTTAAAAATATGTTATTCATGTGTCTCCTATATAGCATAGATCTTTTTTTTAAAGAAGTTATTTAGTAATATGAATTTCATTAGCTTAATTCAAATTCTAAAATATTTCTCGATAAAAAGAACACAAATGCTTTTATAATAATTCTTATAAACAAAAAAAATACTTATAAACAAAAAAAATATTAACAAAATGACAGATATTATTAAAACTTTTAGGCTGATCAGCAGACAGGATGGAAGTCAGGAGCGTAACACAAGAAAGGTTTTCCTTCAAATGAATTTCTACCTACTTGTTAGATTGTGAATCCGCAGCTATTCGGAAGCTTTAATCGAGATGCCGTTAAGAAATTCCTGAACGAGAAAACGGTATGTATGGTTGGCGTATGTATGGAAACAATGTCGGGATTGAGCCCAACGATCGATCTATCTGTAATGGATCAAAGTGGACAATAATGTAATAATACAATCTACGACTACTTAGGGTCATTTAATTTGAAACAAGTTATCTCAGAATTCGTTATCTTGGATACAAATTATTCATAGTATGTTATCCTACCTTGTATATGGAATCACTATCATATAAATATTATAAAACTGTCGAAATAAAAAAATAATGCATCTGATTACTAGCTCATCACACCAAATGAATAAAAAGATGAAAGAGTGTTACCTAAATTGTCAGGACATATGTTGTAAAATTCATTTGCATCAATATGTTGAAACAATGGAGATAGAGATGAAAAAGGAAGTTGACAATGAACCTTTTTGGTAAGGTAATGCTCAATCAACTCAACATCAGTGGGCATAAATCTGTAACCAGGTGGGAATTCTGTTATCATCATATTATATTCACCCATTAATAATAATATATAATATGATGATCTTTTAGTTTTGGTCTTCAATGATATAATATATGATAATCTTTGTCTCTATTCAACATCTATGTATAATATATAAACTTTCCATTTGTTTTTTTTATAGTTAACACAAAAAGGGATTATACCTTCTGGACTTCTATTTGTGATTGAGGTCTACTAAAAATTAGTACGGATTGATTCAAAAAAAACAAATTATTAGTACGGAATTGACCATTTCAAAATTCTAGTTATAACATCTTATGATTATCCACTCTACCAGGATGAAATAAAAATAGTTTTTTAGTTTTCCATATGATGTCCAGACTCCATAGACCACATTTCACTTTATTTGCGATTTTATTATGATGAAAATAATAATCCATATCGTCTTTTATTTGCATATTAATTTATTTCACTTTATTTGGGATTATATTATGATAAAAATAGAGGAAAGTCCGATTATAAGAAATTTCAAAACTTAACTAAATCACAAGAATGTTAATAAATTATATTAATATTATTATCATATATTGTGATACCTAAATTATTTATTTACATTTTGCAACTTTAATACCACTTAAAATCTGGGGTGTTAATTGTGTGACCTAACAAGTACCCTCTATTTTTCTTTTTTATTCTTTTTATAATGCTAGTTAAGTGTACATAGTGTTTTTTTATGTGTATCACATTAATCACTAATAAGTAGATGCTCATTCAGGATTTTAGAATGATGGGTGTACTATTACAAAAATATGTATTTAAGATATAAATTTGATTGGTTTGACTTTTAGGTTCTTTAGTATGATCCATTAAATTTTAAAAATTACAGGTCAAAAATACATAATATTACTAGTTTTAAATTTTAATTTACACATATGATTTGATTATATAATCTTTTTAGGAATTTTAATTTTAATGTAACACTCTTGAACATTGTAATATTAAAGTAAGAAAATAAAAGAAAAATTAATAGAAACATCAAAAATATTACCAATAACCACTTGGGGAGGTGTTACTAAAAAAAAAATAATATAAATGTAAGATTTAAATTTTTATCCTCACTTAAAAAGGTGAACATAATCATCATCGTATTTTTACAGAATACTTTGAACATGGGTTCACACATCTATATTTAAGTATTTTTTTAAAAATACAACATTATTATATATGATCTAGAGAGGGGAGCATGAGTTCAGTGAACCCACGGTACCCCTAGATATGCAAATCTATATAAAAACCAAAATTTATTTTAAAATCTATTTCAATATAATGAATTATTAATTATTATAATGCAAAAAAGTGTCTAAAATTATTTGCACTTAAATTAACATCATGAAGTTAATGTTATTAGGAGTCTATTTCTATATAAAGATTTAGAATATTTCAATTAACTAAAAAACCTATTATTTAAAACCAACCAAAGAGAAAATATTGGTATTAAAGCAAAACACATGGCAACATATTCAAACCAACCAAAGAGAAAATATTGGTATTAAAGCAAAACACATGGCAACATACTCAAACCAACCAAAGAAACAATATTTGTATTAAAGCAAAATTAAAAATTTAGGTATTTCTTAAGAAATTTTATTGTCTAAAATGAAATTTCTTAACTAATTCAAGTAAGAAAATATTTAGTTAGACTTTAGTATGAGGTACTTTCAATAAAACATAATATTCATCGGCCAGTGTGGTCTCTAAAGACTCCTCTGATTCCTTTTAGTCCTAGGTTTGAGTCCTCTCAGTCCAAAGCTTATCTTCTCGCTTATCTTCTCCACTTTTGGAAGACACTTGATATGAATGGTGATTTCACCTTTCTTGGGTGTTTTGTTTCTTCTGTCATTTATTGGTATTTCATAGCTTGGTTGTCCGCACTATAACGATTGATGAAATCTCTTTTATTTCTGAAGAAGTTGATATTCCTCGTAAGCCAAATATTCCACATACAAAAAGAGAATAGAATACTCTATCTAATTAAGAAATTGAAATGAATTAAAAGGTTTGCGACTAATAGTTTTCAACAGTATATTGTTGGTAGATTAAAATGAATAAAAAGATAAAAATGTTATAATATATACTTAGTTTCTCATTAGACTTGTTGTAAAAACTCAAATGGGGAGGTTTTGAAATTGATATGTTTGACTATATTGTGATGATTTGTAATGTTATGTTGTGTTATGTTAGGAGATGATCTAGACCTCCATTAGAGACTTTGAAATTGTGTAGAACATTTGAAACTAGTCGTTGTGAAGCTTGGTGCGTTTATTTTTATGTTGTGACTTCTTATAATGTAAAAGTGGAATTTTTAACCAAACTAAGTCATTATATAAAACAATTTACCAAAGTAATACATTTTTCTAAAATTTTACAAAACTAGTATAAACGTATTTCACGGTAACATTTTAGGCTATATTTAATTTTTTAAAAACTAAGCATTAGGTTGATATACGTTACTGTAAGTAACGTTTTACTCCTAAAACGTTACTGTGAGTAACATATATCAATCTGACGCCATCAACTTTTAAAAAATAAAATATATCCTAAAACGTTACCGTGGAATACGTTTATACTAGTTTTGTAAAATTTTAGAAAAACATATTATTTTGGTGAATGACTTTATATAATGGCTTAGTTTGGTTAAAACCTCTGTAAAAGTGTATTATGAAATGAGAGTATGTTCATGTGGTATAAATGTGTACTATGAAAAAGGTGTATGCTTTGTTTTTCTCAAACTATTGTTTAAAAAGTATTTATTACAATAATGAGGGTTTTATTGCAGTGAGATCGTTGTAGCACGAATAGACAAGGTATTGTGACTGCAGTGATAGATGACACTAGTCCGAATGTACAGTTTAAGTCATTTTTTCAAGTTTTTTCACTATAATTTAAAATATTTAAACCTGAAAATCATAGAGACAAATTTTCAAGATCTAGTTTTATTTTGTCTTGAGTCAATCTTTTCATTAAGTAATTCAATTTATCCTAGAATTGAATGAGTGAATTTTGTGGGAAAGCATGTGAGATGATGTAAATAACATTGCACCACCAATGTTAAGCTTTTAGGTTCCTAACACATTACATGAACAATTATTTTACCTTTCTTGGGTGTCTTTTTTTCAACAATCATTAAGTGGTATTTCATAACTTGGTTGACCGCACTATGATAGTTGATGTAATATATTTTGTTCTTGAAGAGGTTGTTATTCCTTGTAAACCAGATGTTTCACATATAAATAAGGGAATAACATACTTCATTTAATCTTGGAATATAAAGGTTCTCCTAATATTGTCGAAAGGTCCATATATAATTGTCTGTGTCAACATTACTAAAGTTCAAGTTCAGGGCTTGGGAGGTGGATGATTGCAAATTCAAGGTATATGCGATGGTGACACGGTTTCTAGTGTTTTCTTTGGAGAAGAGACTGAGGATCTCCACAAAAAATCAATGGGAGATCTTGGGTCCCTTTGTGGTGGTCTTAATGGGGGTCATTTTTGCCTATGACCTTAAGGTCCATATTTCTAGACAATCATTCCATATAGAGTATGAAAAGGCAAAGGAACATAAGGGCTTCTTGTTTGATGCCCTCTTGAAGGTTGAAAGTAATTATTTTCCCTCAATTAAGAAGGATTAAGATAAAGCTTACGGTAACGTAGGACATGATGAGAGTGGAAAATTTAGCAGGGAAGTTAAAGAAATAGAGGGTATCTCTTATGAAAAATCACTCTAAGCGGTCAAGCCTTTTCCAAATTTACTTTAAAGATCATGTTGGGATTTTTTTCCCTTTCAATTTTCTAAAGTGAGAAATATACTGTCAAATTATAATGTGATCATAGGTCGTATTTAAAGAGAAGAAAGATTTCTTGACTATGGCCTCTGATCCTAGGTAGATGAGATTTGATGCGGCTCACAATGATTTTTGTCACTAGCTTATAACTAGTGTTGGGAAGGCCAGGTGTTCTTGAGCATGGAGACATTTGGATACTTAGGGATAAGACACAAGGGAGTTTTGTTTATGTCATTTGGGATGTGGGCCAATACGCTCTTAATCCCAAAGAACCTCTCCTCTAATCACTTTTAATAATCAAACAACGAAGGAAAAAAAACTAGCAGCCCCTATTACTCAAAAGCCATCTCCTCATCCTAGACAACCTTCATATTCTCACCATCTCTGATAGGAGCTCGCTTTTTTTTTTAATCGGTTACAGTCAATGTTCACCATATGAAAAAAAAATTAATTCTTCATTTTTGACCGACTGAGGTAACATCTCTCTTTAATCTCTCTTCATCATTTTTCGAGTGCTAAAATTTTATGGTCTTTTTCCTAACATTTAGATTCAAAACATTCATTTCAAATCCAGATTTGAAATTGAAGGAATTAAATTCCTCTCCTATTGGCTGTAATATTGAGCCCTGAACAATTTGGGATCTATAAATAGAACACTTATCCTCCTATTTATCAATTCAAAATTTCATCAAGTTTAAGATTGTAACAATTCTTAATTTCAAACATTTTTGGATTTTGAGCAAGTTTTGGATTTAAATTTTTCAAGTTTCATAATTTTTATCAAAAAATTCTTGCGAAAACATTATACTCTATTCTCACCAAAATAATCATCAACTCTAAAGGCAAAAGGTAATATTTTTGTTCTTACATCCATTGCCTTTCGATACTTCCATGCATCTCCTGTTCTTTGTCGCTACATTATTTTTGTTTTATATGTCGTAACTAGATTTCTTTTATGTTTACGAGGTTTCTTTACTTTTTCAATTTCATCATTTTGTTTTAGCCACTAATAAGAGTGTGATAATAAAGAGATGCTCATATGAACACATGATTTAAATGACAAATGAAAATAGGCTGAATTATTTGAGAGTTAAACCTAGAAACAAATTAAAAATAAGAAAAAACTACTCCAAGGCACAACAAAATCAGTGACATGTATGCACAAATGCCACAAATAAAAATCCACGACTTCTCTGAGGAAGAAGATCATACATGAGCAAATGAAGAGAGGCTTCAATGTAAAATAAATCATCAATTTCAATATTCTTCCCGACATTCATGTGTGAAACTCAAATAATTGAATGAGGACAGACTAGTAGATGGAAAAATGCATATTTTGACTACTTGTGAAATAAACAGATACACCCATTTCGAAATGTAGGGACTTAAACACCAATTTATCTTAATCACACAAACTGGATCTTTAACGGGAACAAATTGTCATGTGAAAGAGTTCATGACAAGAAAGAAGATATAAACATATCTATTCTACGCAGCAAACAACTACAATGAAATTAACCACAAGGACTAATCCTTAGAATGGAGGGACCATTCTAGCATATTTGCCAATTTACTTGTACGTGAAATTATGTCGAGCCAAGCAAGATAATATTGTAATCGCTGGAACAAAGCTTTCTAATAGTTAATTTACCATAGAAGAGCCATTCAGTATTCTATAGCAATTTACTCGAAAAGGGAGCCACCATACAAGAACAATCGAATATGAATCAAGAAAAAAATCAATGAATTGAACTAATACATTTATTTATTTGTTTTTAAACCAAGATAGGAAGTTGTTGTAGGAAAAGGCAGTAGCTTATCAAATTTGAAAGAAGAATATTTAAAGCTCAGAACTTAAAATCATGCAATCTGAAGAAACCTTACCCCTAGATCAAGAACCAGGTTCTTGATTATTTGCCTAAGAAAAGAGTCAAATAAAACAATATACTTTAACTAAAACCTTCCTATCTCAAGGAAGGAAAAACTCAACTCTGTTTTATTAACTTTTCTTGCTCAATTACAATTTTCGATTAACTCTAATCGAACTCTTCAAATTCACAAGAAGCCAAATCCACTTCTTTCAAACTTACTCACAAATACTCTCTCTCTCCACAAAAAAAGCAAACCCACTTCTTGCAAACTCACTCACAAATTCTCTCTCCACAAGAAGTCAAACCCACTTCTTATTTACAATCACACAAGCTCACAAACTTACAAAGAAACTCACAAAAGTCACAAGCTAACAAAAACACACAAAATTCACAAACGATCTTTGCTGCCTCTCTCTTTTTCTCGCCTCACTTTTCTTTGATTTCAAAGACAGAGTTCTTTGGCTTGATTTGATATCTTTGTTTATATAGATATTTTGTTGCCTCTCTGCAAAGTTGATAACAAACCTGTTTTCTATATACTTCTTTGATATGGAAAGATTTTTTTTATCAGTTGAGATATACGCATAAGGTTAATAACCTTTTAAGAAAATGTTTTGTCTTCTTATTTATTTTCATAAATAAATTTGCCTCTACCTTTTAATAAAAGGTTTTGTCTTCTTATTTATTTCCATAAATAAATCTGTGTCGTCTCTTTTATTCTCCTTCTTTCCATAAATAAATTTGCGCCTCTTTTATTCTGTACTTCTGCTTTCATATATAGATTAATGAACCTGGTTCATAAGAGTCATGAACTTTCCTTCTTTATAAGTAGACGAACCTGGTTCATGAGGATCATGATTTGTCATCATTAAAACAACTTCTATTGGATTCATCAAATTCCCCCTTTTTGATGATGAAAAACATGGATTATAATACCAGGAAATATGGATATACCTCTTCCCCCTTTTGACATCTCAAAAAGAACAAGTGAACCATTAGCCAGAGTTTGTATAAATAAAGCATCAGTACACCAAAATACTAACTAAAACAATAAGCCAAAACAGTTGATGTCTGAACAAAAGAACAGTGAAGGAACAAGACCTTTTAAACAGGAGGATTAGAGAAAAGGTAAGGTGTTGCAGCAACTGATCTATACGAATGTTGTTGTCACTTTGTTGCTTGATGATTTGATCCTTAAGACACGAAACTTCCCCCTGAGATACAGCCAACTTAGTCTGAAGTGAAATAACTTCATTTTTTTTAATTTCTCGTTCTGAGCCTTGACCAGATTTAGATCATTTACAAGAGAAGCAACAGGCCCATCAATACTAGGAGGAGCACTGCATACTTGATCTTCCTCATCCAACAGACCACATTCAGCAAGAGTGGATTTAGTAAACATATCATTTCTATTCAAAGGCTTCCCATCCGTCAGTTGCATTTGAAAACTCCTAAATACTTTAGACAACAGGTTACCAAAATCCAACTGACAATGCCATTTGGGATCAATAATTCTGGCCATGTGCAATGATAAGAGAAGGCCAGTTAATGGGATCCATATTATCTAAAGCATTTGCAATACCCATATCACGAAACGTAGCCTCATGCCTTCGTTCTCCCCTAGGAACAATACCCTGATGCACAAAAACACCAATTTATGAAACGGTGACATCTCTCTTTTCAACACCTTTCTTGGTCGAGACTTGACCCTTTTTTGAGTGACCTTAGTAGTAAGAGCAAAATTATTTTCTTTTGTTCAAGTATATTTAGCAAGCCCCACACATGGTACATTAAGTATTTCCCTCAATATGTGTTTATCAAAAACTATACCTATGCCTTGAACAGAAGAAGAAACTATCGAGTTGTCCAAATCTTCATATTAGTATAAAATTCTATTACTTCACGATCATAAACGAGATTCCTCAGTGTGCAAGAACACATCAACCCACCCTTGAACATTAAGCAAATCCACTAATTTTTTAATAGCTGAAAGTTCCCTAAATTCAGGGTGAATGGTTCTACCCCTTAAGACTTTTAAAGATTTGAAATATTCCTCTTTTCCCATACTAAGATACTTAATCTCATTCTTAGTTAGGGTTTGGAATGGAGGTGGTTTTGAGGAGTGATTACAATGTTGGTTTCCCCCTGAGTGGTTGTCGGTTCTGATGTGAAGATTGGTTCGTTGAGTTTGTTTCTGAAGACCCATCTAGTACCTACTACAGTTTTGCCCTTAATTCCTTTCAATGAGAGAAAATTATGTTGATTTCCAATAATGTGTATACGTTATCCAAAAAGTATTTTGATTTTTCTCTCACTGCGACCTGCCGTTTTATTTAGATAGAGTTAGTTTTGGGTACCCAGATCCACTTGACTGCTTGTTTATTATAAAAAGGGTGAATAAGATTCCTCTTAGCCCATCTAGGAAGAGATTTGAGTGTAGAAGTAGTTTTAAGGCCATTTTCCCTTTGCATATAAAAAGGGTGAATAAGATTCCTCAAACTTTTATTTAATATAAATTATATTTTATTGGGAAAATATACAAGTATCCCCTCAACCTATGCCCGAAATCCTAGAGACACACTTATACTATACTAAGGTCCTATTACCCCCTGAACTTATTTTATAAGTAATTTTCTACCCCTTTTCGGCCTATGTGGAACTAGCTTGAAAAAAAGTCAACCAGTGTTGGGCCCACAAGATAGAGCCACCTACGCCGAAAAAGGTAGAAAATTATTAATAAAATAAATTTCGGGGGTAATAGAATCTTAGTATAGTATAAGTGTGTCTCTGAGATTTCGGGCATAGGTTGAGGGGGCACCTATGCATTATCCCTATTATATTTTACATTTTTAAATATCATAAATTGCACGAAAATTATTATATGATATATAAATTAATGAACAAATTCAAATAAAAGTAAAATATGATTACATAAACACTCAAATTTGAAATTATTACGCTCCTTCCATAAATGCTCTATTAATGCATTACGGAGTTCAAGATGAGCATTTTTGTTCTTAATTTTATTATATCTAGCTAAAAATTGTTCAAATCGGAGATTTTCATCTACCACCATTTCTATCGTTGATGTTGGAGCCTCTACGACATCTTGAATTGGTAAATTAAGACCATGTCCTCGATTATCACATTGTGTAGTACAATACATGTAGTCGTTATATCATGTAGCACTTCCTTTCTCCAGAAACGTGACGGTCTTGCAATAATTGCAAAACTCCGAATGCAAGTTGTACATCTTTTCGACATGATTCTTGTTTCATCCCGAATTAATTATTATGTTATGTATTGAATTTATCTTGTATTTAAATTATTACGTTATGTATTATATTGTTATCAGTAATTAAATTAATTTTTTCATCTTACAATTTTAGTTTTGTGTATTCTTTGTAAGGAAAATTAATAATAAAATAAAATTTTATTACTGGTGAGTATTACTAAAAATACATTAATTGAAATTAAAGTATGTTATAAAATCAAGCTATAAAAATATAATCATAAAGAGAAGAAGACAAGAGAAGTAGATAGAAGAAGAGGAATTTTCTTCTTATTCAAGTGTATATCAAATGGTGAGTGATATCTATATTTATAGTGTTGAGATATCATTCCCAAAAGTCATTTAACTAGTAGATACATAGTTATCTACATTGTTATCCAAAAGGGGGGTTCATATCATCTAGGGAATACACATGCATGAATTAAGTAGTTCATGAATAAACCAAATGGTCATCCACTATTCAATGGATTTATAACACTCACCCTTGGATGTCCATAGATAATGTGCCTCGTTAAAACATTACTAGGAAAAACCCTGTGGGAAAAAAATCCTAGTGAAGGAATAAAAGTACACATATCTTTGATACGCGCTATTTGTTGCCTCATTAAAAACCTTGCCAGGAAAACCCAGTGGGAAAAAACCTTGGTCAAGGAAAAAGAGTGCAACGCATAGTATACTCCCCCTGATTAAAACATCACTTAATTTCTTGTGATGATGTATCTAATCTTTGTACATTGTGGTTGATATATTCTTTTTCGGAAAAAAATCCACATTTCTTGAATATGGTGTGTCATTTATCTCAACCAGACGCACTTTCGACTTGCTTCATGGAGGGCTTTTATTTCTGCATAGCAACATTTACTTCATTGATCGCCAGGATATTATTGTGCTTCCACATGAAAACACATAGAGTGCTTGAGATAGAGCTTTATGCGGATCAGATAAATATTTTGCATCTGCGTAACCAATCAATTTTGTCTTGAATTCCTCAAAATAGAATAAACCCATAACTATGGTCCTTCAGGGATATTTAATCATGTGCTCAACACCATTTCGATGTCCTTTGATCAGGGAGAAACTGAATCTTGCCAGTAAATTTACTGCAAAACAAATATCTGCTAATATTGTTAGTAAGATTCACTAATGCCCTGATTGCACCAAGATATGGAGTTTCATCACCAAGAAGCTTTTCATCCTTCTTTTGAGATCAAACTGAATCATCATTTATTTCAAGCGATCTCATAATCATTGGGATACTCAATGAATATGATTTATCCATATAAAACGCATAAAAACATATCTGTGTGTGTGCACTGATAGACAAATATTTCATTTGTCAAATTATCAATCAGTAGGTCAAGACAAAATTCTGTCTTACCAAGACCTTTTCGTAAAATACAAGGACAATTAGGATCATTCTTTTGTACCCTTTTCCTCCTTGACTATTTCAATCCATATAAGGATTCTTGAAGCTTTATTGAAAAAGTTTCTTTCAAACTCTTATATGCTTCAGACACCTCGATTGTTTCAAGGATTTTCATATAACCTACATTGTCTAGCTAGACATTGCAATTATTCGTTACATGCATTCAAGTTTTTCGTATGTTGTCAGATCAAAACAAACCTCATTGCATCCACCATACGAGAAAAACATTTCCAAAAATGTCAGGATTTTTGCGACAAATCTTTATGCCCCAAGGCACGAACCGTATTTGATATCTTACGGTTATACAATCGCATAATAATTTATTTATACCCCACTAACATTATACCTTGATTTATGGACTATCTGTCCAAAACATCACTTTTGTAAGTGAAACAATATACTTAAATCATGCATTTTACTTGGCCAACCTTTTATCTATCCACACTATATGACAGATTTGAATTCAAGATCCTCGTCACAATTTATATCATTGAGCGCTACCTCGTATCAAAGATATCGTCGACGGTTATTTGATATTGATTCCAATATGACATAACTTATCGAGATCTATTCATTTTCATCATTTTTCAGGTACCTTAACCTTTTCCAAGGTTTTATGAAGTGTTATGTCAATGTTCTATTTTATAGCACTTGTCTCGTTATCATGATCATATTGATCATTTGCTCCTTTCTTCTTCAAGAAATTTTATATTTGGAACCGATTGGTCTATTACGCTTCCGGCTTATCATAGACTCTGTCCTTCAAGGACTTCAGATTGGAGCATTTGCAGCTGAATTATATCATAGGGTCAGTGCACTCATCTGGCAATTGATTTGCAACATTATGCAAATGAATTATCCCTTGAGTTCACATATATATTTAACGAGGATCTAGATAATTCATAATTAAGCTCACACATAACTTTCAGCTGTCAAAATCATCTCTCCCCCTAATGTTAGAAAATCTAACATTCATCTCAACCTTATTTGGAAATTCCTCTTTGTGCGTGGTGGAGCATTCAAGATCATAACCGCACATTTAACATTTTAGATGAAAATTATATGGTTCCTGACCCTGAATCAATTTTAAGAGGAGACCTTGTTGGCTTGATGCATACATGTGTTGCTACATGTTAAATAAATTTATCTCATACCAAATTTTGTTTTGGGAGTTCTGTTCTCATAACCATGATTTAGCTATAGTTGGAGGCATACAATTTTCGCTAAATCAACCAGCATTATCAATATAATTTCATAATTTGGAATTGTGCTCTTAATTTAACAATTCGAGCAAACAACCTTACAAACACCAATTTGTAAGTTGACAGTAAAACGCATGTGATCATCGCATAGATGCATCTATCATATAGTTGCAGATAATCCACATGGAAGGTGAATGGGCCCATATTCACCTTTTTATATGTTCCAAAAACTTCAGGGGATTACAATCCCAACCTTAGCTGGTACAATGAAAACAAGCAATACAAGAGAATTCTTGAAGAATCTTTTATTTCTTCATCATATAAGCCACATAAATTCTCAATTACATTTGCATCACATTTAAATCAGAATGGTCAACTGATCATGCCAACTGATATTTATTTCAGTACACTTATAGTTTACTTTTGCAGGTGATTCCATCAGCATGCCCATGTTTGTGTGCAACAAACACGAGGAAAAAATGGATAATATTTATAACCCTCTCTGATTGTAGTAATTTAAAGTTATTAAATCTTTTCATAATTTATAGTCTCAATATTTCTTTTCAATTCATCCCGAAACTTAAAAAGTTTCTTTTAAGACTTACTACAACCTAATATTATTCCTTTGATAATAGCACAACTCGTTAGAGCTTGCAATTTAATTTTGTGTACTATCACATATTTCATGACACCATCCCTATGGTGAGCATCTCCTTCAAGGAGGAAATTATATTATCATTGTCATGGCCAAAATCATTACGAGCAAGACATGTTTCTTGCTTTACTTTTGTTGTACCATAAGTACACAACCAATGACAAATTTGTATTGCCACACAATAATGACTACAACCCTTATAGGAAAGAACTATTTCTTTCTTTTGCCCTTTCGGTAGTTCACAATAAACATACCATAGTGACGTATAAACATACAATACCATTAACTATTTTTGGCAAATAAAATTTATTTCCTCTCAAACCTCCCGTAGAGGTGAATTTTGGTATATATCATTTTTTTTCTCAAACCTCTCATAGAGGTGAGTTGTGGCATATATTCAACCCATAATGATTTTATCACATCTAGACCCATTCTCTTATAGAATGGTCGAGCATTCACGATACTCATCACAAGTCACATTCTCTTCAAGGAATGGACTAATCATTTATATGTACTTCATAAATTTGCATTATAAGTACATTGTCATGATTTTAAAATTCATCATATTTCCATGATACACCTCAACATCACTTTGAAAGATCAAGTGTACCATCACTTTATCTTCTTGTCTTTTGATGGAGGATTTATAAACTTGTCAAATTATTGGGTCGACAACATTCACAAGTCCAATGTCCTTTCATACCATTTTGATAATGAAAACCGTTGTCACATTTCGAAGGACTATTTGGAGAACCCATAGTGTTCTTCCTTTTATAATTACCACAATAATGACTATTATAATTCCGTCCCTTCATGCCCTTTTTCATATCGTTAATCATTTGTCATCTTTCTTTCATATGATAGAATGGAGCAAGTCAACATCAGATTTCAAAGTTATCATATGTTGCTACCACATGCTTTTCAAGGAATGAAGCAAATTCAATGGACAAATTTCAAGAATTTTCATCAAAAATATATTATTTTTCTTAGTCATCATTTTATCATCGCTATGGTGCATTGGCTCAAACTCAATGTCTTACCCATATAAGGCGTGTTACGCCATAATTCTATAGGACTTGAACCCAATCATGGTGCATAAAAACTCAAATTGATGTCTTACCCTTTTGGTGCGATAGAACTTGAATCTATCGTCTTATCCTCAAATATTTTTCATTATGGTGCATCCGAACTTTAACCTGATGTCTTACCCTTTTGGTGCGATGAAACTTGAATCCATCGTCTTACCCTTAACCAACTGTATAATAGACCGAAGTACAACATGGCTTACCCTTTGAGTCTTTCAAAACAATCAAAATAATATTCAAACTCATGCTATTAAAATTTTATACCTTCTTCCATTTAAGAAGTTTTATATAGCATGTCATATTCAACCAATAGTTGTATATGCCTTTGGTTCCTGATAATTGTTAGTGATTGAATACTATTGTATTCTAAATCATAAAAATATTTTAGAAAATACATACCTAATTTTATGCATATAATACCTTGATTCTCATAACGAGATCAACCAAAACATGAGTTAAAGAAAAACTAAAACTCAATCTTAATTGGCTAGAGACTCGTGCTGATAACGTGTTATAAAATCAAGCTATAAGAATATAATCATAAAGAGAAGAAGACAAGAGAAGTAGATAGAAGAAGAGAAATTTTCTTCTTATTCAAGTGTATATCAAATGGTGACTGATATCTCTATTTATAGTGTTGAGATATCACTCTCAAAAGTCATTTAACTAGTAGATACATAGTTAACTACATTGTTATCCAAAAGGGGGGTTGATTTCATCTAGGGAATACACATACATGAATTTAGTAGTTCATGAATAAACCAAATGGTCATCCACTATTCAATGGATTTATAACAAAGTAGTATATGCTAGATAATATATTTTTTAAAATAGCACATTACATTTAAAAAGAATCATGAATATTACACATTTAAATTGATGAAATTATATGTAAAATAATATGTTAACTGAAAAATAAAGGAAATAATATGGCATAATACATATATTGGACCCTAAACATGACTTCAAATTTTAACTTTGACCTCCAACTTTCATAATGCACAAACAGACACTCTAACTATCCAACTTTTAAATAAATAAACACATGAGTCCTACATGACATAATACACGTCGGACAGCACGTAGGACAAAAAATGACATGTAGGATGACATGTAGGACACATGTACTTATTTGTTCAACTTTATACAAGTTTAAGTGTCTACTTGTGCACACCCAAAGTTAAAGGGCGTAAATGTGATTCGAATCCAAGTTAAAGGGCACAATTATGTATTATGCCAAATAATATTCCCTCCTTCACAAAAAATGAATTAGTTAGTTGACTTAACACGAAATTTAAGAGTATAAAGAAGACTTTTGCATCTTGTGGTTCTATATTAAAGTTAGGTCAAATGTACAAAATTGTCCTTTGATCTTGTGGCCTTAAACATGCAACGTGAAAAGTTGTTACCAAAAAAAGAAAGAGGTCATTCTTTGTGAAACAGACTAAAAAAGAAAGGAGGTCATTCTTTTTTAAACGGAGGGAATAATAAAATATTCAAAAAGTGAAATAGGGAGTGAATAGTAGTTCTCCAAATTTGGAGAACTACTATTCCCCTCTCTATAAATGGAGTATAAAGAGTAATATGGAGAGGGGTTGGAGAGGGCATTCTCTATTTTACTCTCCAAATATAGAGAATTGAGAGTAAAATAGAGGTGGGTTGGAGATGGTTTTAGAAGAATCAATAGTGGGTTGAGGATGTTGACTGGAAAGTGGAAAAAAGGATGGATTGGCTGATGGAATTGAGGTGGGCCGTTGGAGATGGGAATTTGCGCCCGTTTCTTGGCTGAAAATGGGTTCAAAATGTTGATAGATTTTACAAATTAGGAAATAGCCATATGAATTGCAATAATGGCCTATGAAAATTAACAAGTTAGCCAAATTGAGTTTAATTGGTTTTTCGGCTAAAAATTAGATAAGACGGATTAATATAAATTAATTAATGAGATTCTTAATGCCAAAGAAATAAAATAATTAAATTAATTATGATTTAGATAATTCAAAATGTAAACTATTATATAATTAAACTAATTAACCAAATATTTAATTAAAACAAAATCTTTTTGAGATTGTTTTCAAATATTCATAAATTATGCTGATCGTTTAGAAAACTATAAAAAAAAAATCAACTAAAATTGCCTGAAACAATTTTGAAAAAGATTTAAATTTTATAAAGCTTATTATTTTAAATCATTCGAAATTGAAAAAACTCGATGATAAATTTATAATGTGGAGGGCCAAAATTCGGTGTCAACAATGGTAAAAGCTAATACCCAACCATCTTCAAATTTTTCCTTTCCAAGAGCAAATTAAAGCAACAAAGCTATTGACAGCTTTGGAATCCATACAAGAGGGAAAGGGAACGTGAGGGTAATCAGGGTAGGCATCGCGCCTAGGGCTAGGGTTGTTCTCTATTGAGAGAGACGAAGAGGACCGGCGTGAGTTTTTTTTTTGGGTAAAGAGAAGAGTAATTTAAGAAATAATCAAATATTTTCAAATTTAGCTGATTGGAGGGTTAATTATACTATAAGTCTAGCCAAATGAATTTTGAATGTGTACATAATTAAAGAAATTGTCTATTTTGGATATAATTGAAATCAGATAAATCACTATAAGTCTAGCCAATTTAATTTTGAATGTCAATAATTATATTAATTTGTTATTATGACTATAATTGAAATAAAATAAATTACTATCGATTAATTATTGAGCTTCTTGATTTAAACAAGATAAAATAATGGGAAAATCAAGTAACTACGCAAAAATGGTAACTTAATTATTGAAAATTATTATTGTTAAAAAATATTGTAAAGAAAGAGCAATATTTTATTTGTATATCAAAATTAATGGTATCCTAAGTTAGTTCCTAATTTAACTCATATTCTATCTCCAATTTTCAAAATATTTTAAAGTTAAAATTTTTTCTCTCATTCAATTCCCTCTTTGAATAGTTCTTCAATTTTCACCACTCCCAATTCTCTCTCATCTGAAGGTGAATAAGATCTTTTTCTTTCAAAAAATTGGGAAAAAAAATCTCCTAAAAGATTACACAATGATCCTATTGATTCAGGTTTATTATTTTGGGTGTGTGTCGTTTGAGGATCCAGAATGTATGCCAAATCGGTTAAGAGAAGGGAAGGGCAAATTAGGTTAATTTTTGGAGGGAAACCTGTTGAAAAGGGGGAGGGTTTTGAATTCATTGGATAGATAAGGGGCGAGGTTGTTGGCGGTGAAATCGATGGTCAAAGCTTATATCCAACCCACTTCAAATTTCTCCTTTCCAAGGCTACAGAGGAGAAAGTGAATTTGAGGGTAATCGAGGCTAGGAGAAAGTGAATTTGAGGGTGATCGGGCTAAGCGTCATGCCTAGGGGTAGGGTTTTTCTTTGTTGAGAAGTATGAAGAGGACATGCATCAGATTTGTTTTTTTGGTAAAGAGAGGAGTAATTTAAGAAATAACCAAAGATTTTCAAATTTAGCCAATTGGAGGGTTAATTATATTATAAGTCTAGCCAATTGAATTTTGAATATGTCCATCATTAAATTAATTATTTATATTGGCTATAATTAAAATAAGATAAATTATTGTCAATTCATTATTGAGCTTCTTAATTTCACCAATGTAAAATAATGGAAAAATCAAGTAACTGGGCAAAATTTGTAACTTATGGTCTGATGGACCCTTATATTTATAACAGTTTGTATTTTATACCCTTTTACTTAGTCATTTGTAAACTGAATCCTTAGACTCAAGTAACATGAAACTTTTAATCCCTTCCAATCATGTGTAGCTCACTCTCCTTTACATAAATGACATGTCATATTCACGCCATATATATTAGTGTCATGTTATAATTATTTTATGACTATTTTTTAACATTATTAATCAAAATTATTTAAGAAAAGGTAAAATAATAAAATTTTAATTTATTCTTTAAACTAAAACTTCATACATCTTATTCTCCCTATTTTCATATTCACAGCCAACATCTATCGGAGAAGTCATCGTCTTCGTCGTTGCCACTTTTGCTGGCGAAATCACATATACTCGCTCTCACACACACATGTCTGCATATCCTCCGCACCATCACCATTTCATTTCCTCCTCTAACCTTCACAAAACCAACAACCTAAGCCACCGCACCTCTAGAGCTGGCCGAGAAACCTCTTTGCCGCCACAACCTCGCACACTTACCCACCTTGTTCTCCTCTCCATTTACCAGTACCGCCTCTCTTACCCCATTCACTACAAGAAAGTGGAGATACAACGACATTTTCTAAATGTCGTATTATGATGTTTAAATGTCACAAATTTATTTATCGACATTTATTTTACATTTGGATCAAATGTCTTAAATTTTAGTGTCGAGAATTTTTCCGACATTTAGGTAATTGTCAGAGAGAATTTGTAACATTTAGGTAAATGTTGAAAAGAATTTGCATCATTTACTTTGCAACATATATGTAAATGTTGGTAAGATTATTACGACATTTATTTTTTGACATTTATGTGAATATCGATAAGAAAGATGACATTTACTTTTCACATTAATGTGAATGTCAGTATGAGATATATGGCATTTTTTTCGACATTTAGATAAATGTCACTATGAAATATATGCTATTTATTTCGACATTTAGGTAAATGTCGATATGAGATATATATATGACATTTATTTTTGGCATTTGCGTATATATGATATGAATTATGTGACATTTATTTTTGACATTTAAATAAATGTCAATATGAGATATAACATTTAGTTTTTCGATATTTATGAAATGTTACTTACATTTTCTGACATTTAAATTAATGTTGGTAAAACAAATTTCAAGACACTTGTGACATTTATAAAATGTCATTGAAATTTCTGACACTTTAGTTAATGTCAACAAATGTTATTATTCAATGTCATAAAAATTGGTGACATTATTTTGTATTTTGCTAAATTTTATATTAATATTTTAATGTCACTACCATGTTTCTTAAACATCCAAAAAAATCTATATAATTTTTCTCAAGAGACAAATACATACAAATAATCTATGCATTCAAAACTATCTTCTTCATGATAAGCAAGAAATATTATATAAATATTTTCTAATATTATAATCAAAGAACAAAATAACAATATAATAAGTTTTCTGTAAAAGTAAACAATGTCAAAATAAATTTATCTTTTCTATCTCAAGTAAATTGAGATCTAATTAAATGTAATAATCCCAACATAAAATCAACTAATTAACTCATAATTCAAGTGATATTAAAATCTCCAGTAAATTTGCAATAGATCTTTATGAAATCATCAATCCAAAAGTCGAGTATGTTGAAGTCGATACTTGACCTCAATTTCCTTGAAAATTCCTCACAAGAAATGCACATAAAAATATTTATAACTATATAATAAAATAATAGAAATTAGATCCTCCTTAACTAGAACAAATTGAGATATCAAAAATGACTAATTTAATCTTTCTAAAAGCAAACTTATTAAGGAATTGATGCAAAAGCGGTAAATTATATATATTAAATGTTTCTCCTTTTGAAAGGAAAGAAATATCTTGTAGTTTTTTCAAACATACCCACTTCTTTTTATTTGTGCCAACTAAGGTAGTTCCGGCCTTCTTGATCATGTTAGCCTAAGAGAAAATATTAAATTGATTATTTTAATACTTTACGAAATATAAAACTTGACATTTCATTGAATACATAAGTGTGCCAATTTTTCCACAAGGAAAATCAAAAAAAGAAACAGCTGGTGTTGGGACAGAGATACAAACAGACAAAGATACCTTCCTGGGTTGTGATCCTAGTCTATAGAACAACTTGTACTGTTTTTGTAACAGAAAATCCTTCATTACTACAACTATCAGACCTCTCAAGCTAATTCTTCATTTGTTGATCATAGTATGCACTTAGAATCGTTGGATCACAAAATTACAACCTAACATTGTCAGAAATAATAATTGCAAACCAGAGTTGATCCTGATTTCCTTATGTCGGACATATGAGGTTGCAGATGAACCAAATAACAGTGAAATTGGGGGGGGGGGGGGG
>NC_028648.1:48831311-48832466 GCF_001406875.1 Solanum pennellii | reverse complement strand
TTCCTTTTCCTAATAGGAAATACATTAACATATTTTGAGACCAAAGGTCTAGGCTATTTTCTGAATTCCTTTTACATTCTAAATCTAAGAATTGTATGCTAATATCTCCTGTTGGTAGTCTATTAGGCATAAATCTTATTTTATCATTATCATGATAATTTTTTGAAAATTCATTATTCTTCTTAGTTTTATTGGTAAAATTTTTATTTTCATTTTCTGGCTCTTGCCATTCATTTTTCATTGAAGTTGAAGCTTCAAATTTTCCTTGAGGTCCTTCTGTTTCTCCTCTATTCATAAATATTTTCCTTTCTTCAAGACTTAGGTCTTCCAAAGAATAAACTAGCTCGTCTAATTCATTCATTATTTTGAATCCATTTTTATTTCTGAATTTTCATTATGATTTATTTCTAAATCATTTTCATTTTCTATACATTTTTCTTTTCCTTTTTGTTTTTCAAGGAATTTTTGAATTAATATTTCATCCATACTTCCTTTTTGGTAAGTATTTTTACTAATTGATTTTTTATTTAATAATTCTTTAATATATTTTTGACTTATTTTTTTGTCAATTTTTTCTGTTTTTTCTATGAAATTAGTTATTCTTCCTGGAATATTTTCTTTAATATATTTTATTTCTATTTCTATCATTCTTAATCTTAATGATAGTTGTTTATTACTTTCTATGAGGTCTTTTAGTAAATCAGATACTTCTTTTAAACTCATTAGTCTGAATAATACCAATCAGATGTATAATTATACAAATTATCATTATCATAATATTCTATATTATATCTTTCTTCCTGTCTCTTATTATACCATACTATTGTTTTTATTATTTTTCTTTTTAGATCTTTATCTAAATTTCTAGTTACTTGTAATATTGTAACAAGTGTTTCTGTTTCTATACACCATCTTGGTTTTAAGTCCATTTAGTTCGTACTAGGCTCTGATACCATTTTGCGGTGCTGTTGTCTTAACAGGGTAAAACTAGTAAAACAGCTGTTATATTAACAGGGTAATACTAGTAAAACTGTAAAATAATTAATAAATTATAAACAGTCATTATTATGCAGTAAAAAACATATTATTTTTTAATATAAGTATAGCATGCTTATACTCATATTGTATATATATATATATATATATATATATATA
>NC_028648.1:48802338-48831275 GCF_001406875.1 Solanum pennellii | reverse complement strand
GAGGGTATAATTCTAAACAAACAACTTATTCTAAAAATTTATTACAATGAATGTTGGTTTGAATATGAAAAACTCAATAAGCAATAAAAACTAAAATGTTGGTTTGAATATGAAAAACTCAATAAGCAATAAAAACTAAAATGTTGGTTTGAATATGAAAAACTCAATAAGCAATAAAAATTAATTTTAGCATAACTTACCCAGCATAACTTATTTCGGTATAACTTATCTCAATAATATGGAATTTGAAATGATATCATAAACATGCATTTTAATATGATTTAGGAGTTATGATTATCAAAAATCACGGGAGTAACACAAATAAAAACATTATATTTTTTATATGAAAGAATATGAATAAATAGGGTGGTAAGTGTCACATTCATTTTTTATATTAATAAAAAATAGATAAATAGAAAAAAACGTCATGAAAGTGAGGAAAAAAAAGATAAATAGGTACCTTGATCAACGAGAGGTTCCTAATAGTATTTCTTTATGTAGCTTTATATTACACGAAGGTGAAGTTCAATTGACAAATACATCGATCTTTCAACTTCTCCAAAATAAAAAGAAAAAGGTTTTTTTTTTTCCACAACGGGTATTGTAATGAACTCAAGTTAGATTTTTTAATAAGAATTTAAACTTGAGTCATTTTAATAATAACGAGGGTAAAAACGAGATATTTATATCATAAAGTAAATTTTGTTCAAATCGTATAATCCGGGGAGCAAATTTGGTCAAACATTACCATATATATATATTGATAATTTTTTTTAAAAAAATAATTAGATTTTAAAATTAGGTGTAAATATCCATAATTAGTGACTAATAATATGTCTAATCAATGACTGACCTAGGATTTTCGTTTAGGGGGTTCAAAAAATAAAAGTGTAGACATGTAAATAAGCCTTTAGAAATGGGAACCTTGATTTTTTTGGGTTTAAATATTAGAATCACATTTTAGCACTTTTTTAAAGTAAAAAAAAAAGAACTGAAAATCAAAAAAAAAAAAAAAACTCAAGCAAAAATAAAAAAGAAGATAAAATGCTTACACAGAGACTCGAACCATTGACATACAACATAATATCAAGAGGACTTACCACTGCACCATCCGTTTCTCTTTGTTATTAATGGTGTTCAAAATATCAATCCACATGGATACTACCCTAGATTTAACTGTACTTTTCATCATGTGTCATAAACATCAATCACATTTTTCAACATATGACATAATATATTCAATATTTGTATAAAAATTACATTGTTTTAATGAGATTTTCACTATGTCGGTCGAATCAACGACATTTTGCAACAAATGTCATAATATATTCGACATTTGTATTAAATGTCACTATTGTAACAATATTTTTGCTAAAAGTCGCTAAAATAAATTACATTTTACAATAAATGTCACTATTTTAGTGAAACTTTTTCTAAATGTCGCTAAAATCAATGACATTTTGCAGTAAATATCATAATATATTAAACATTTATGTTGAATACCACTATTTAAGCGATACTTTTTCTAAGTGTCACTAAAATCAATGACATTTTGTAATAAATGTCATATTATATTCGATATTTGTAGCAAATGTCATCATCTATATGACATTTTTGCTAAATGTCGCTAAAACAATGACATTTTGCGATAAATGTCAGTATTATATTCGACAATTGTAGCAAATATCATCATTTATATGACATTTTCGCTAATGTCGCTAAAACAATGACATTTTGCGATAAATGTCATTATTATATTCGACAATTGTAGCAAATGTCATCATTTATTTGACATTTTCTCTAAATGTTGCTAAAACAATGACATTTTGCGATAAATGTCCTTATTATATTCGACAATTGTAGCAAATATCATCATTTATATGACATTTTTCTAAATGTCGCTAAAAACAACAACATTTTGCAATAAATGTCATTATCATAGTGACGTTTTGGACTAAATATCATTATTTTTACGATATTTGATACCAAATGTCATTATTTTTACGACATTTGCCATCAATGTCATTGTTTTATGAAATTTTGTTCTTAAATGTCGTGAAATTCTTTATTTTACGACATTTGTTTTAAATGTCACCAAATTAATGTGGTCATATGTACATTTTCTTGTAGTGATTACTAGTGGTCTCCGCGTGCACCACCAACTCCCATTCTTTCTCGCTCCACTATGATTCAGTAAGTTTAAGATACTATGCTATGCTGGCAAACGTTGGAGTCACCACTACAACAAAAACAACATAGACTTGGGACTACCTGTGATAAATACTTCACAGTTTGTTGCCTCAGTATTATAGACCCAGGTAAACATATGGCAGAGTTCCTCATCGTGTCCATTAATTAATTGTATGTCTCGTTCAAATTGTAAAAAAGTTATTATTGTCTTGTCAATTTCTTAAGTCTTTCCCGTTAATATTTCTGGATTACAAGTGATTATGATATTATAAAAAGCTTGTCTGCTGACCTGTGAGAGACTTATGATTTGATGCTATTTTGGATCCATTAGGAAGTTGCCCGATTGTTATTAAGAAAAGTAGCTACTATTGATGAGTTTGGAAATTTTATTTATTTGTTGGAAGAAAGTTTTGATGATGTTAAATCTAATTTTCACAATTTTCTTGAGTTATCGTTGATGAGTTCGAGATGTAGACACATTTAGGTCTTTATTTACAATGATTTAATGTCCTTAAATGCTTATTTTGTGCCAATTGTTGATGTAAAACTCTTCATTCCAGGATTATGTAATAAGAAACAAAGCAAGGACACTAATTTGCAAAAAGGAACGAAGCGAGTTGAAAGAGTGAACAAAGGAAACCCTAGTGATCGTCTATTCCACTTGGTAAGTCGTTGAATGGCTATTTGACCGCCTAAAGTTCCAGTGTGCGAAGTCTTAAAGAAGAAAACCAAGTTGGCGAGAGAAAGGAAAAGCCAGTGGATTGTTGAGTGGTTCCACGATGGAGTGTTAGATTGTTGCCCAAAGTTACAGACCTTGAGGAAGATGAAGGCCAATGCATAAGGGTGAGAATATAGACCAAAGGACGGATCCTCAAGTGGATCAGCGAGCCTGACTTACTGAGCCATATTTTTGGAGACTATAAATACATTTTGGAACATTTAGTTTAGTATCGGATTATTATTGAATTTTCAGTTCTAAGTTTTTGGTATTGAATTCTGAGTATTAAGACAAGTTTGTCTAGTTCTTCCTATGAGTTGGAGACTTGAAAATTTTCACTTTTGAGAAATTGGAAGTGGTCTTTGAGATTCTTTGCATTGGAACACTGTAGAGACGAAATCAATCATACCAGTTGATGGAAACTCAATTTGGCAATGATTTTTATCTTTTTATATATCTACCTAAATCCTCGATTCTTAGGGTGTGATTATGTGATTATGAGCTGATTTAGTTTATGGGTATTGCTAATTTTTAGTTTAAATATTGTTTAGAAGTGAGTTTAATCAGTAATTGTGGGTCAATTTAAGAATTGTAGTGCAAATAAAGTTCTTCCTTCGTGTTTTTGGCTTTGCTCGAGAGGGATGTTTTAAAACCAAGCTTATTAGTTGATAGTCAGTAGGTATTGGGTTGACATGGGTTCAACTCGAGGAGTGAATCCTAAACTCATCCCCACATATTTAGCTAAAGAAAGTGAATAGACTAAGGTGTACACAGATGTTATTTTGCTTGCTTGTTGATGTTCGAGAGAAATCAACTTGATTCCAGGTAAATTTTTCCAGAGAAAATTTAATCCCTCTATGGCTTAGCTTACTCATCAGTATACAATTATTTCCTAACAGTTGCAATTAATCATATTTCTATATTAGCGTATAATTTAATCACATCCCAAGAACCCGTTTCATTATTGTATTTTGTATTGTTTGTTGCTATTGTAGTTGATAATTTTAAGCCAAAACCCTTTTGTTATTTGACATTCGTGTCATCCCCTAACTTAAATTATGTTTTCATTCGATAATGTCTATTCCTATGGCTGATTTAACATTTTCATACTTCCTAATTAATCCTCAAAAACATACCTCTCTTTGTGCGAACGATCCCAACTCGCTTAGTTGGGTTTTATACTGACTAATGATCGCTGACACTTAGAATTGGATGAAGTGTCCATGAAACGTTAATCAAAATGGCGCCGCTGTGGGGGAGTAGTGTTATTTAAGAATTTTCAGTGAAGTTGAATTTTTTTTTCTTTGTAGTCATAGTTTAATCTACTTACTCTTAGTTTTGGTTTGTGTGTGTTGTTGTTAAACTGGGAAAAATAAGTGACAATGGAAGCAATGGTAGCCAAGTAGGACACCATGATGACTTCGACAATCTCAATGATGTCCATGAATCGAATGTCGATAACCGTAATATTGTTGGTGGAGTTGGTATTATCCGTTTTCCTCTGGCTGAAGGGAACGTCATGTCCCATATTACAAGCACCATGTTGCACCTCTTAAAATTGAATGGGTTTTTTGGTGGGTTAGCTCATGAGGATCTCCATGAGCATATTAGAAACTTTATTGATGTTTCCGGGGCCGTTGACCATCAAGCACATATCCGAAGAGTCGGTCCAGTAGAGGTTGTTCCTGTTTCCTCTAATGGGAGAAGCGTGTCGGTTGTTGGCTAAATTTTCGAGAGACTCCATCACTTCGTGGGAAGATCTTGTCACCACATTTCAAGTGCAATTTTTCCTACTTCAAAGATGATGACACTAAGGGACAACATTCAGAGTTTCAAGCATCTGGAGGGAGAGCCAATTCATAAGACTTAGTTACGATTCAAGTAGTTGGTGATGCAATGGCCAACTCATGGTTTGCCCGACAACGTTCTGTTGCAATACTTTTACAGACGTCTTAATTCGTCTAACAAGGGAGTAGCTGAACAACTTTCTCTGGGAGGTTTTATGAATCAACCTTACATTATAACAGCCCAGCTCTTGGATGGTATGACCAAAATTAACCGGTCTTGGTACACCCTGAGGATCAAGTCTCCCCTCGCACTTTTAAATTGACCAATGATCAGCTTGAGAAAGACCAAGAGAGGGACCAGAACATGGAAAATATCATCACCCAACTTGACATTTTGTCCAAAAATGTCATGGGAGCTGATGCTAGAAGTGTCAATGTTATGGGTGTCGGGTGTGCAAACCCTTAAAAGGCCAAGTTTTAAGCGATGCATAACTAGGGTTTACGTGTTCCCCACAGGTTCCTAATTTGATAATTCTAACTATAACAATTTTTTCCTAGTATCTTGCATGCAAAGTGATAAGTTATGTATTTCTAAATCCTTGGTCCGGCATCTAGAAAGTTTCAGTCCGCACCTTGGTCCGGCTACGTGTGTTGCTATACTAACCCTTACCTTTACCTCATATTAAGCATTGTATTCAATATTTGACTAAGTTATTACCTCGTACCAATCAATACTAGCCTATTAGATAGTATACACTAAATCTATGTTGATAATTCTTTTTCCTATTATCTACCTCCTTGGCCCGACAAGTAGCATTAAGGCGAGTTCTAACGTTGGCCATCCGTTAAAAAGACTTCTAAACGAAAGAATTATCAATACATGCAAGATACTATTCTAGAATTGTTATTTTAGTTAGGTTTTACCTCATTATTTGCCTATGGTTCCCACAACCCTAGTTATTGAGTTTCGTTACCCCTAGTCATAATCACAATATTCATATATATAATATAAGAATTCACTTACTTCAATGAGAAAGAATAAAGTCCATAAATTTACTTGATTAATCGACAAAATCACCAACAATCAAATCCAGAGAAAAGTGTAATAATCCAAAGTGTAATAATCAAAATAATCTCTTCACAAAGAATCTAACATAAGAGTGTCTAATGACCAAGAGTCTAACTCCAAAAACGAGGTTTTTCGAACTATTTATAAAAAACAAAACCCTAATCAAAGAAGGACTCTATTTGCTGAAAATCTGTCAAAACGCGACTGGGTCGACGGACCTCGCGACGGGTTGTCGTGGTCACGACGGGCCTTCATGGACTCCGTCGTCCCATACTCTGCAGATTCTTTTGCTTCTCTCTTCATTACCCTCGACGACAGGTATGACGGATCGTCACAGGCACAACGTTCCGTCGAGGGTCTCCGTTCCATAACACTTAAACTCTTGGAATTAGGGTACTGGGACTACTTCTCTGATCTTCACGACGAACCAGCAGGACGGACCGTCATGGCTACAACGGTCCGTCATGCACTTCGTAACCCCACACTTGGTCAGACTTCCCCATCTTCCTTCAGCAGCTTCACTACGATGCCACCTACGGACCGTCACAGGCACGACGGACCGTCACAAGCTCCGTAGGTGGTAACTTTTCTGCATTTCTTGCTCAAAAACTTCCGCGTTCATCTTTAGACAGATTTCCTGCAAATAAAGAGAAACTTATTTAAAAATTAATACAAAAAGGCTTTTAGACACACACTAAACTTAAGGAAAATGCATTAAAATACCGTGAAACCACGGTATATCAAAGCCATACAAGAGGAGAAATGGAATGTGAGGATGAATTGGGTAAGCGCCAATTCTCTTTTGAGAGAGATGGAGAGTATGACCCTGATTTTTTTTTTTGTAAAGAGACAAATAATTTAGAAATAATCAAAGATTTTCAAATTTAGCCTATTGGATGGTCAACTATATTATAAGTCTAGCCAATTGAATTTTGTATATATCCATGTCCATAACTAAATTAATTATATATTTAGGCCATAATTGAAATAAGATAAATTATTATCAATTAATTATTTAGCTTCTTAATTTAAATAATATAAAATAATGGGAAACTTGTGTAACTAGGCAAATTTTGTAACTTATTTATTGAAAATAGTTATGGTTTAAAAATATCTTTTTTTTTAAAAAAAAATTATTTGTATAGCAATTTAATGGAATCCTAAGTTAGTTTCTAATTTAACTCATATTAAGGCCACTATTTAAGACACGCTCTCAAATTTTCAAAATATTTCAAAACCAAAAATTTTCCCTCATTTAATTCTCCATTTCAACAGTTCTTCGATTTTCATAACCTCTACCTCTCTCTCATCAAACAGTGACAATTTTTTCCTTTAAGAAATTAGCGAAAATCTCCCAAAAGATTTACTCCACAATCCCATTGATCCATTGTCATGACCCAGGGATACACCTTAGAAGTAACGTGACGTACTTGAACTCGAAAGGGTCTCATACAAGCCCTTAACACATCATAACATCGAATAATAATAAAGTACGTAATTTTAAAAACTTTAACGCTACAACCGAAGTTTCTTTATAAAAACGTAAGTTCCACTACACTTTGTTTCAAACCATCTAAATTTAAATTTGAATTAAAAGCCTTGGGACACAACCCATACAATAGTCTCAAACATGAAAATAAAATACATAAAAGAAATAATGGCTTTTTCCTCGAAGATATGAGGACTCACCCAAATCTTGAACTCCTTGATCCTTAGAAACCTATACTCAAGAATGGAACTCAAATCTCAAAAAACTCCATTTGATAAGAATGTAGGAAAAGTATGTGCTAGTACAAAAGTACTAAATATGATAGCTAACACAACATCATAAGATCATAATATCATAAGGTTTAGTCAACATAAGACATATCCAATAATTTATGAAATATAAACTATAAGCATAAGAGACAATATCATACCATAAGTAAAGTCTCCAACATAAGCATTCTCCAACATAAGCATCATATAAGCATTTCTTCCCCCTTAGTCTTTCATATCATAAGAGAACCATTTCAAGTAACCTTAAAGCACGCATACTTGTGCAAGACATGAATAAGACCCCATAATCCCATCCAGTCTATGTATCCCTTTTGCTCTTCATAAATATAGTTCATACCACTAGTCAAGTCTTAGATTTTCATAAGTAGCTTCAAGTCGTACTAGTGCAATGTATGAGTAACATCCTATAATCCCACCTCACACTAAGTACCACCTTAGGCCATCATACATACTTACCATCTTAGGACCTCATCCTTAACTTACTTCTCCTAACGAAGGGAATCTCTCACCTTTAGTGAATCATAACAAGGAAGGCAACTATAGCACAATCCTACGTAAACATATATCATATAAGAGAACACTTCCTTAGGTCACCTTAAGTTATACTTGTGCAATTCATGAATAAGACGCCATAATTATATCCATGCTAAGTACTACTTTTAGGTCCTTATACTCATGCTTCTTGACTTGGAAACTAGTCCCTCTCTTTGAACCTTAGAACGCCATAAGGTACTTCCTTAAGCACATCTTAGCTTATTTATTAGGTTGAACCCTGTGATATACTTGTTTAATCATGTCTAAGTTCATTAGTGCTTTTGAAAACTTAGAGATACTTCTCGAGTATGTGTTAGTTTATTAGATATGGATCTAGGTGTGGTTTCCCTTTAAATTTGGAGGCCGGACCCTACCTAGTGTGACACTCCATCTCATTGTCAAAATCCAGTTGGGGCCAAGCATACACCCCAAGCTTTACCATTAGGACTTGTTTAACGTTTATGTCTTATGGATGGATTTCCTTGACAATCAATCCATGTTCAAGGGATTCTATCACTTTATACATTCAAGCAATTATAAGGTAGGTTAGGTAAGTATAGGCTTTTGACCACAATTCTACATATTAGACTTTTATTCATCACATTAACTTTACTCTCAAAGCATGAGTGATTCAATATTCATGACTACAAGCCTTACTATCAAAGCTTTACTTCACACAATGATCATGCATATTCGTACCTAGATTTCAAGACATTCTAGTCAAAATTTATCATATAAGTTCAATATCAAGATTTAATAGTCATGATTCACAAGGTATACTATAAGTTACCCCCATACGTGTTCACATATCTATATTCATGAACAATTACCATATAATTCGTCTCAATATATAAATCCTCAATTTCAACCTTCATGGCATAAACTCACATAATATGAGTTTCATCAATTAGACTAAGGTTAACCATGGAAAACATATAAATTCATCATAATATCATGATTAAATATGTAAACAATCATAAACAAGCACTATCCCGTTAATTAGAATCATACTTAACTCTACCCACAAAATAGATGAGTAAGGTATTATACCTTGATTATAAAGCCCTCACAAAGCTTGTATCAATAGAGGAAGTTGATCCAGCTTGACCATTTCTTCCTTTTCTTTTCTTGGGTTTTCTAGAGAGAGAATTTTTGAGAAGATGAACTTTGGGATCTTTTTTTGTTTTGGAATTAATGAATTAGTTGGGGTGGTTATTTAATTAAAAGACTTTATATATGTGTTTAAAGTCCATATAAAACGACCCCCACTTAAAACTTATTATAAAGCAATTTACTATAAAGTCCCTCACTAGATAGTCCAATTCCGGACACCACGACAGGGTTCACGAGCCATGGTCTTTGTAAATGGCTATGGCTTGGTGTATTGTCTGCACAATGGTAAGGCATGACCAAGAGCCTTTTCCCACGAACTATAGTCAAGACCACTGGTCGTGAAGTGGCTTGTGATCCATGATCCAGTGACTTGGCTCCAAGAACTTGCCTCCCACAAAGCTAATGCACCTTCACGAGGCCTCCTACGATTCGTGGTCAAGACTAATGGCCATAATTGTGTCCATGAAGTTGCGTAGTGCTTGATAAGGTTGGGGCAGCCTTGGCCTTTGGCTTGTGCCTTGTCCCTTTGACTTGGAACTTTCCTTTTAACCTTTACTCTTGTAGCCCTCAAATAAACCCTAGATGGTCTAATAAGATATAGGAAGTCATGTTACGATTTTCTAACCCTTGCTTCAAACTCTAAAACCTTCATGTAAAGCTCTAGTTTAGTCTACAAATTATTGGAATGTTACAATATCTCCCATTTGGTTTAATTCATCCTCGAATGACGATTTAAGCAATTCTTAAAAGAAAAAACTATATACTGGCAGCCCATCATGCATGCAACTCATATAAATTCACATAGACAAAGGAAGAAAACTTCAATTCTGAACTAAGCTTACTCAATGCAACATAAGGAAGTAGGAACTACATCTACCAACCCAAAATGCATGAAATTCTATATCTATTCATTTTTCAAGGAAGAATTACTATCTCCTTGATAAAAACATGCGCATCATATACTCATGGAGCCTAAATGCAATTTACTCTCAAAAAGAATTTATTCAAGAAGGAATCTTTTAACTCAGAACTAAGGCATTCTCATTAATTCATCTTATGAAATCTATATGCAACTCTACTCGAATGCACTTATACGTGGGGAAAAACAATGCACATAAGTCATTTCTATCAAGACCTAAATTTTTTTTTTAGAACATGCATATAAGGAAATCAAGGCAACACATAAACACACAATAACCTCGCTAAATAGGCGTACCATCTCCCCTTTGGTAGCAAGCCTATACAAACTCTTCTAAACATCATTCATGCTAAAGACAACTTGAAGGTCAAACATAAAAATTCACAAAAGACATGAAATCCGGAATCTACTAAAGCATAAAACACATAACAATAGCAACATGAGGAGATCACTTTTGATCATTTTTATCTTGGAGTACATAGAACCTATTCTTCTTTAAAGTCTCCGAATCTATACCACAGGTGATAACTTGCTTATCCTCTCTTCCCTTAGCCTTAAGAACCGGGCAATCTCTCATTTTGTGCCCACTCTTCCCACAACCATAACAATCATCCATGTCGGCTAGACACTTACCATACTGACTCCTTCCACACTTGGTACAAGTGGACCTAGTTAAATACCTTTATTTTGGTCAAATCTAGGGGTGTAGGAAGAATCTTGAATGGGATACCTTTGCTTAGACTTCGGCCTACCTTGTCCATCAGACTTACTATTTGAAAAGTTCCCATCGCTGGTCCTAGCCTTTTTTGCTACCTATTTATCTTCTTGAGTTTTGACTCCTTAATTTGTTGATCATACACCATAATCCTAGGGATATCCATGTCATCAATAAGCATTGTCGTATGACATTCTTCTACAACTAAGTCAGACAAGCCTGTCAAGAAACTACTCATCCTATTTCTCAAATTTGCCACCGTAGATGGAGTCATGGAGCATATGCTTGGATAGTAGGTAAATTTCAAGGCATGCTTCTGAATATTTATGCTACCTTGCCTAAGGTTGATAAACTCTTCCAACTTAGCCTTCCTCAACTCTTGGGGAAATAACCTATCAAGGTATGCTTTTTTGAACCCTTCCAACTCTATTAGGCGCGCTTTTACCAGCCTATTGTCCTTCCATTGTTCATTCCAAATTCTTGCTACATCTCTCAATTGATAACAGACTAGTTACTCTTTCTCTGCCAAAGTCAATCCCATGATAGCATGCTCCTTGTACACCTCATCTATAAAGCCTTGAGGATCTTCCTCCACTTTGGAGACATAAAACTCCAAAGGGTCCATCCTAAAAAACTCTCTCACCCTTAAAGTCGCATAATTCACATTACGGTTCACCGAAGCTACCATCCCTCTATTGTCTCGTGCAACATTTGGAAAGCTGATCTAATCTCCACACCCAAAATAGCTGAAGGATCAATTGGGGATCGGGGAGAAACTCATTATCCATATTTTCTTCCTCATTTTTCGTAGCATTTGCCCTTGTATTAGGCATATTTTGAAAATCAACGAGCATGGAATGGAAGACGGACTTACTAGAGTCAAACTCTATGGCACAACATAGAGAATGAAGAAGTGAAGCTTCCTAAGCATCCAATAGCCTCCTATTCATAAATGTGGCGCGCTTCACATTTATGAACAAGATTCTACTAGACTTGGTTTGAGACAATCCTAGAACAATTCAAAACCTTGTGATTTGATTACCAAGTTTGTCACGACCACCCTAGAAGTAACATGGCGTACTTGACCCCAAAGAGGTCTCATACAAACCCTTACCACATCATAACATAAGATAAATAAAAGTACATAAAAATATTAATATGGTACCCTAAAATCGAAGTATTTTATAAAATAGGAAGTTTTGCTACATTTTGTCTCAAACCATCTAAATTGCAACTTTGAATTAAAAGCCTCTGGAACGCAGCCCATACAATAGTCTCAAATATGAAAATAAAATACATAAAGGAAATAGTGGCTTTGTCCTCGAAGATATGAGGACTCACCCGAATCTTCAAATTCTTTTTCCTTAGAAATCTATCCTTAAGAATGAAATTAAATCTCTAAACCCTATATTTGATGATAATGTGGGTAAAGTATGTGTTCGTATAAAAGTACTAAATATGATAGCTAGCACAACATCATAAGATCATAATATCATAAGGGTTAGTCAACATAAAACATAATTCAATACTTCATGAAACATAAATTATAAGCATAAGAGATAATATCATAAAGATAAGTAAATTCTCCAACATAAGCATCATATAAGCATTTCTCCCCCCTTAGTCTTTCATATCATAGGAGAACCATTTCAAGTAACCTTAAAGCATACTTGTGCAAGGCATGAATAAGACCCCATAATCCCATCCAGTCTAAGTATCCCTTTTGGTATTCATAAACATAGTTCATGCCACTAGTCAAGTCTTAGATTCTCACAAGTAGCTTCAAGTCATTCTTGCGCAATGTATGAGTAAGACCCCATAATCCCACTCACACTAAGTACCACCTTAGGGAATCATACATTCTTACCATTTTAGGTACTCATCCTTAACTTACTTCTCATAACCAAGGGAATCTCACACCTTTAGTCAATCATAACAAGGACGGAAGATATGGCACAATCCTATCTAAACATACATCATATAAGAGAACACTTACTCAGGCCACCTTAAGTTATACTTGTGCAAAGTGTGAATAAGACCCCATAATACTATCCATGCTAAGTACCACTTTATGTCCTTATACTCATACTTCTTGACTTGGGAACTAGTCCCTCTCTTTGAACCTTATAGCACTATGAGGTACTTCCTTAAGCACATCTTACTTCATTTATTAGGTTGAGCCCTATGAGATACTTTTTTGAGTATTTCTAAGTTCATTAATGCTTTTGAACACTTGGAGATACTTTTTCAAGTATGTCTTGGTTCATTGGATATGCAAATTGCTACTATAAACCCTGAATCCACTATGTGATCACTTCCATCTCATGAGACCCAAATTTGGGAAAGCTCGAACTTTACTATGTGAGAGTTCCCCCTTTTTTATTGGATATTTCTAACATCAACTAGGTGTAGTTCTCCTTGCAACTTGATACCGGACCCTATCTTGTGTGACACTTCATTTCATTGTTAATATCCACTTGGGGCCAAGCATAAACCACAAGATTTATTATTAAGCTTTTCTTGACATTCATGTCTCATGGAAGGATTTCATTGACAATTGATCCATTTTCAATTTATTCCTCACTTTATACATTCAAGCATTTATAAAGTAGGTTAGGTGAGTATACGCCTTTCGACACAATTTACCTATTAGACGTCTATTCATCACATTAACTTTACTTTCAAAGCCTTAGTGATTCAACATTCATGAATACAAGCCTTACTCTGAAAGCTTTATTTCACACAATCATCATATTCATATCTAGATTTCAAGACATTCTAGTCATAAGCTTTATCTTTAAGCGATTCTAGTCATAATTCATCATATAAGTTCAATCTCAAGTTTAAATAGTCATGATTCATAATTTATACTATAAGCTACCCCCGTACGTGTTCACATGTCTATATTCATGAACAATTACCATACAATTCATCTATATTAGAAGATCAATCTATAAATCCTCAATTTGACCCTCATGGTATAAACCCACATAATATCAATTTCATCAATTAGACTAGGGCTAACCAAAGGAACATGTATATTCATCATCATATCATGATTCAATACTTAAACAATCATAAACAAGTACTATCCCCTTAATTGGAATCACACTCAACTCTGCCTACAACATACGAAGAATCACTAACTAGAATTGGGTTTTATTTTCACAATTGGGGAAAATCTAGGGGGATTTATGGATGGAAGAACCATAGATGAATAAGCTATCATACCTTGATTATAAAGCCCTCACAAAACTTGTATCATTTGAGGAAGTTGACCTAGCTTGAAACTCCTCCTCCTCCTTATTCTTTGAACTTCCTCCTCCTTCTCCTCTTCCTCCTCCCCTCCTCTTCCTCCCCTCCCCCTTCCCCCTCCTCCCCCTCACCCTCCTTCTCTTCCTTTTCCCCTCCCTCTTCTCTCCTCTTACTCCTCTGATTCTTTTTTCTTCTAGAGACATGATTTTTGAGAAAATGAACTATGGGATCAATTAATCACTTAGTTAGGGTGTTTAATGACTTAAAATACTTTGTATAGATGTATAAAGTCCATAAAAAGGAGCCCCACTCAAAACTAATTAAAAATGAATTTACTAAAAAGTCCCTCACTAGGTATCCCACTCCCAGGCACCATGACAGGGCTCACGAGTCGTGGTCCTTGAGCAATGGCTATGGCTTGGTTTATTGGCCTCCACAAGCTAAGGAATGACCACGAGCCTTCCCACAAATCGTGTACAAGACCACTGCCCTGAGTGGATCGTGGTCCATGATCCAGTGGCTTAGCTACAAGGACTTTCCTCTAACAAAGCTAAGGCACCTTCACGAGGCCACCCACGAGCCGTGGTCAAGAACACTGTCGTGGTGGTGGCCATTAAGTTGGGGCAATTCTTGCCAAAGTTGGGGCAGCCTTGGCCTTTTTCTGGTCTCTTGCCCCTTCGCATGCACTTGCCTTTTATCCTTGACTTTTGTAGCCCTCAACTAAACCCTAGATGGTCTGCTAAGCTATGGGAAGTCATTTTATGATTCTAACCCTTGCTTCAAACTCTAAAACCTTCACATAAAGCTCTAGTTTAGTCTATAAATTTCCAGAGTGTATCATCCAATTATATTATTTTTGGTATGTGTTCTTAGAGGATCCAGAATGTGTATCAAATCAATAAAGAGAAGGGGAGAGAAAATTAGATCAATTTTTGTGGGGAAACCTATTGAAAGATGGTGGAATTTGAAATCCTTGGAGATATACAGGCTGCCATTGAAATTCAAAGAAAACGCTCATATCCAACCATCTTCAAATTTCTCCTCCTTTCCAAGCATAAGTAACAAAGGGTTTGAAATCTTTGAAAGACATAAACGAAGAGAAAGGGAACGTGAGAGAGATCAGGATAAGTGTCACACCTACGGATAGGATTGCACTTTCCTGAGAGAGATGAAGAGCACAGGTGCAAGTTTTTTTGGGTAAAAAGACGAGTAATTTTAGAAATAGTCAAATATTTTCAAATTTAGCTGATTGGAGGGTTAATTATATTATAACTCTAGCAATTGAATATTGAATATTAAATATGTCCATAATTAAATTAATTGTTCATTTCCTTCATAATTGAAATCAGATAAATTATTATCAATGAACTATTGAGCTTCTTAATTTAAACAAGGGAAAATAATGTAACTAGGCAAAATTTGTAACTTATTTTTCGAAACATAGCCACTGGCAAAAAATTGTGTAAAAATAGAGCAATACTTTATTTTAATTGCAAATTAATGGTATCCATAGTTAGTTCCTAATTTAACTCATATTAAGACAACTATTTAAAGAACACACGTTCTCTTTATGTTATTTCCTAATATTTCAAAACGAAAAAAGTTCTCTCGCATTCAAGTCCCTTTTTCAATAATTCTTCAATTTTCGCCACTTCTACTTCTCTCTCATCAAAAGGTAACATTTTTTTCTTCCAGAAATTGGAAAAAATCTCCCCAAAAAATTTCACAACAATCATATTAATTCAGGTATTTTATATATTTTTTTGTATGTCCTTAGACGATCCGAACTATGTTCCAAATTAGTGAAAATAAGGGTGGATAAATTAGGTCATTTTTGGGGAAAACCTGTTGAAAGAGGGAGGAATTTGAATTCCTTGGAGAAATAAGGTACGAGGTTTTTGGTAGTAAAACTCGACGGACAAAGCTCATATCGAAATGTTTACAAATTTCTCCTCCATTACAAGGCTACAAAATGAAGCTTTTGACATCTTTAAAGCCATACATGAGGAGAAAGTGAATGTGAGGGTGATTGGGGTAGGCAGCACCTAGGGTTAGAGTTTCTCTCTGTTTAAAGAGATGAAGAGGACGAGCATGAGTTTTTTTTTGTAACGAGGCGAGTAATTTATGAAACAATCAAAGATTTTAAAGTTCAACTGATTGGAGGGTTAGTTATATTATAAGTCTGGTCGATTGAATTTTGAATATGTCCATAATTAAGTTAATTGTTGATTTCGGCCATGACTGAATAAGCTGAATTATGATTAATTAATGGAAAAATGCACAAGTACCCTCTCAACTATACACCAAATTCCAACGACACACCTTAACTATACATGAGACCTATTACTCCAGATTTTTTTTGAAGTGTAATAAACGCACCCTTTCATGCTGAGGTGGCACAGACAATGTGTTCACTCTCTTAGAGGCACGTGAGATACAGAAAAAGGTATTAAACTCTGATTAATATGGACATGTGTTAATTTTTAATTGGACATTTTATAATTAATTAGTAGATATAGTTAATTAACTTTAAATCTTAAATTGATATTTTTTGTAGTTAATTAACTTTAAATCTTAAATTTGTCGTAAAACAAGAGGAAAATATAAGAATACTAAACAATATAGGCAGACAAGTGGTGATGGAAAATAAAATCTCTTCAAGTGTGTACTTCATAAGGGTAAAGATTACCCTTTTATAGGATTTAGAAACATCCGTTTAAATCTTTTAATAAATATGTTAGTATAACTTTAAGAGTTACATTAAATAGGTTCATTATGTTAGTTTATTGATGAAAGAAACATCCATATTTAAATATTTTTGTAACACTCCCCCTTGGATGTTTATAGATAATGTGGCTCGTTAAAACCTTATTAGGAAAAACCCCATGGAAAAAGCCTAGTGAAGGAAAAAGAGTACACATATCTGGTAATACGCTTTGAGTACTACCTCATTAAGAACATTACCAGGAGAACCCAATGGGACAAAACCATGGCTAAGGAAAAAAGAGTACAGGGGGTGTATTTACTCCCCCTGATGAAAAGCTTATTTGATATCTTAGAGATGACGCATCTCAATCTTATATCTTAGCTTCTCAAATGTAAATGTTGGCAATGCCGTAGTGAATAAATCTGCAAGATTATCACTCGAACTAAGGGTGGGCGTTCGGTTCTTTAGTTCGGTTTAATCAAATTTCGTTTCGGTTCTTTGGTATTCGGTTTTAGAAAAGTGTGCACCATATTTTATAACAAACTAGATTGGTTCGGTTCGGTTTTTCTACTTTGGTTTGGTTTAGTTTGGTGTTTTTAAATTGCTTTTCGGTGAGAATAAAAATAAAGAGGGAATATGATAAAGTGTTAAGAGTTTTATATGTACATTCAAAATAAAGAGGGCATAGATGATTTTTTAGCAAAGATGCCAAAGGATTTGTTTCTGTTTCTTAGCATAGATGACTGCCATTTTGCTAAAGCCTAAAGGCTTTCTTCCATACCGGAATGCTGAATGAATAAAGAAGAGAGCAAGCAGCCTAGCAAGCACGATGCCACAAATGAACAACTAAATAATAAGGACTCACAATGTACAATTGTACATAAGAAACAATAGTTCAACACTTTCTTGACATTATATTTGTTGCCATTTAAAAATTGAAAATTTAAATAAATGGGTCATGTAAATATTTTGAGTCAAAATTCAAAAATGTATAACTATTATTAATTAAGAAACATAATATAAATATTTTTAAATTTAGTAAATAAAACTTCGGTTCTTCGGTGCACCGCAGTTTCAGGACCCTTGAGCCGAACTCTGAACTGAAGAATTGAAGTTCCGAAAAAAGAAAAATGACACCGAATCAAAACACTGAAGAACCGAAATTTTTTGATTCGGTTCGGTTTTTTGATATTTGTACCCACCCCTAAATCGATCGAATCTGTTTAACATTTATCTCACCATTTTATTGAAGATCGTGTGTGAAAAAGAACTTAGGTGAAATATGCTTCATTTGATCTCCTTCGATATATCCTCCCTTTAACTTAGCTATGCAAGTAACATTATCTTCATTCAACATTGTTGTAGTCTTTATTTGCACAGAAAGACCCGCATAATATCAAAATGTGTTGAGTCATTGATCTTAACCATATACATTCTCGACTGGCTTCATGAATCGCTATAATATCTGCATGATTCGAAGAAGTAGCAACTATTATTTACTTCATCGAACGCCATGATATAACTGTACCTCCATATGTGAATAAGTATCCTGTCTGAGATCTAGCTTTATCTGGATTAGACAAATATCCTGCATCTGCATAACTGATCAATTCTGACTAGGATGCATTAGAATAAAACTATTCCATATCAAATGTTCCTTGAAGATATCTGAATATATGTTTAACACCTTTCCAATGTCTTCTTGTTGGAGATGAATTGAATCTCGCCAATAAACTTACTGCGAAATAAATATCTGATCGGGTATTGTTGGAAAGGTACATTAGTTCCCAAATAGCACTGAGATATGGTGTTTCATCACCATGAACCTTTGTATCCTTTTCTTGAGGTCGGAATGGATCTTTATTTATTCAAGAAAATCTCACAACCATCGGGATACTTAATGTGTGTGATTTATCCATGTAAAATCTTTTCAAAACCTTTTCAGTATATGTTGATTGATGGATAAATATTTCATTTGTCAAATGTTCAATCTGAAGTCCAAGACAAAATTTTGTCTTACCAAGATCTTTCATTTCAAATTCTTTCTTCAAACACTCAACGACTTTTGAAAGCTCTTTAGGAGTTCCAATGATGTTCAAGTCATCAATATAAATAGATATTATTACAAATTTAGACTTTGAACTTCGTATAAAAATACAAGGACAAATAGGGTCATTCTTATACCCTTCATTTAGCATGTATTTGCTTAGACAATTATACCACATTCTCCTTGATTGTTTCAATCTATATAAAGATTTCTGAAGTTTTATAGAATAACTTTCTTTTGAATTTTTATATACTTCAAGCACATTGAGTGATTCAGGGATTTTCATAAAAATATTATGGTCTAGTGAGCAATAATAGGTTGTGACAACGTCTATTAGATGAATTTCAAGATTTTCATGAACTCTCATATTTATTAGAAGGTAATTGCATCTACCACAGGAGAGTATGTCATCTCATAATCAATTTCAGGCCTTTGCAAAAATCCTTGTGCAACAAGTCGTACTTTATATCTTATGACTTTACCATTTTCATTGTGTTTTTGCACAAAAACCTATTTTTGACCTATTCGCTTGACACTTTCAGGTGTTCGGACTATTGGTCCAAAAACTTCACGTTTTCAAGTAAAGCCAATTCTATTTGAATTGCTTCCTTCCATTTTAATCAATCATTTATCTGTCTACATTCATTGACAGATCTTGGTTCTAAATCTTCATTTTGTTGCATTATTTCAACTGCAACATTATAGGCAAAAACATTATCCACCACAATATTATTTTGATTTCATCTTTTTCTCGTCGAGACATAATTTATAAAGATTTCCTCATTCTCATTATTTTCAGGTACATGGACCTCCTCTGTGGTGTCATCATTTATTATGTCTCGGAGCTCTTCATGAGAAATTGCCTCTATATTATGATCATGTTGATAATTTATTCCTTTCCTTTTCCGAGGATTTTCATCCTTGGAACTAATTTTGGTCTACCATGTGTTAAGCGTGGTCCAAACTCATTTGCCTTAACATTTTGTCCTATAGGGACATCAACTCGAATTTGAGCATTAGCAGCTGGGATATATGATTTAGTAACCTGTGGAAGGTTAGTAAATGCATCCGGCAGTTGATTTGCAATATTTAGCAAATAAATTATCTTTTGAACCTCCTACTCACATTAATTTGTTCGAGGATATAAATGAGATAGAGAAAGTGAATTCGAATCAATCTTATTTCCCAACTACTTTTGTTCTCCCCCTAATGTTAGGTATACTGATTCATCGAAATGACATCAGAAAACCTTGCCGTAAATAAATCTCTAGTTCTAGGTTCCAAATATTTTATAATAGAACGAGATTCATACCCAACATATATCCCCAACCTTTTTTGAGGACCCATCTTTGTGCGTTGTGGTGGAGCAATTGGAACATATACCGCACAAATGAGAAATGTTTGGATCCCAACCAAAAATCAATTGTAATTGGGAGATGTCATGATAACTTGTTGGCCTTATGTGCACAAGTGCTGCTGCATGCAAAATAGCATGCCCCCAAACCGAAACAGGCAACTTTATTCTCATCACCAAGGGTCTAGCTATCAATTGAAGATGTTTAATCAATGACTCTTCTAAACCATTTTGAGAATGAACATGTACAACAGAATGTTCAATTGTTATTCTAATGGACAAACAATAATTATTAAATGTCTGATATGTAAATTCACCAGCATTATCAAGATGAATTGTTTTTATTGCATCATCTGGAAGTTATTCTTTTAACCTTATTATTTGAGCCAACAACCTCGCAAAAGCCATATCGCGAGTTCATAATAGGCATACATGAGACCATTTTGTAGATGAATCTATCAAGACCATATAATATTTAAATGGTCCATATGCAGGGTGAATAGGTCCACATATATCACCTTGTATCCGCTCCAGAAATGCAGGGGGTTCTACCCCAACCTTAACCATTAATGGTTTGATAACCAACTTTCATTGTGAACCAACAGCACAAGAGAATTCCTTTGATTGAAGAACATTTTGGTTTTTCAAAATATGCTTATGTGAATTCTCAATTACTTTGCGCATCATATTATAACCGGGATGGCCTAACCGATCATATCAAATGATAAAATCATTAGAATAAATAAATCTTTTATTTACTAGGGAATGTGATTCAACTGTACCAATATTTGGATGGTACAACCCCGAAGAAAGTGCTGACAATTTTACATGCACAGTTTTCTTACCGCATTTATTGTAGTGATATAAAGGTATTCCACCTTTCCTTCATTCGCAGTCTCAACGTGATAGTCATTTTGGTGAATAACCTTGAAACTTAACAAGTTTCTACGAGACTTACTACAATACAATGCATTATCAATTGCCAGTAATGTCCCTCCAGGTAGTAATAAGGTCGCTCTTCCAAAGCCGTAAATTAATTTTGTACAACCGGATATTGTATTAACATATGCCCATTTCATAACCAAATGAGATAAATATTTTTCTCTTAGTATCGTATGAGTTGTGGCACTTTCCAGAATACAAATATCTCTACTGATCATCTTGGATCCAACTAAAGACTGAAAAATTTTATTTATCTTCACAAGAATAAAACATACATAATAAGAAGTATGAAATTTTAAAAAGGAAATTTAAGTACATAAACTTTAATTAAGACATTAAAAATACATAAAAACATTATTCATTTCCTATCTCAATTATCAATATCAGTTGTGATCCCCAAAAAAGTCCTCAGCTTCCAGATGAGTAATATCATCGAGACCATTAAAAGCATCATCTTTCAATGCTAAGTTTGCCTCAAGATTCTCATCATATTTTTTAGCAGATCCTGCCTGAACATCATCTTTGAGAGTCAAATTGACTCTACCGGGGCATTAAAAGAGGAGACACCACCTTTATTTCCTTTCCTTTTAAAGGAATTCTGATACAGCCTGACAAAATGCTCATGTGCCCGACATTCATTTTTCCAGTGACCTTTAAGGCCAAAACGATGACAGTCATCTCCCTTTTCTTTAAAAGGATTATTTTGAGAACCTATATTGTTCTCTCCTTTGTTATGACCACCACCTCTACGATTATTATATCGTCTTTTACCTTTGCCACGCTCGCTCACATTATTCTGGCCCCGATTATTTTGTCTTATTCAGACTGGTCACGTGTATCAACTGTGTGTGCCTCTTGATGGAGCACTTCCATCGGGACGGGCTTCATGATTTTTCATCAAAAGGTCATTATGTTGCTCAGCCATGAGAAGGCATGAGATTAGTTCAGAGTATTTTTGAAAATCTTTTTCATGAATTGTTGTTGTAATATCATATTAGATGCATGAAAAGTAGTTAGTGTCTTTCCTAACATATCCTCATCTTATTGTTTCCCCGTATAATTTTAATTGGGAAGTTCTTACCAATAAAGCAAACTTATACTCAATTACGATTTAATAATCTTGAAACCATACGTGCATCCACTCATAACGAGCCTTTGGCAATACCGTTGCCTTGAGGTGGTCATACCTCAAACCTATCCACAATTCAAGTGGATCTTTCACTGTTAGCTATTCAACCTTCAGGCTTTCATCAAGATGATGACGAAGCAAAATCATAGCTTTTGGTTTATCCTGACTTGATGTTGTATTCCCTTCGATCATACTATCACCAAGACCCTTAGCGGTAAGGTGAATTTCAGCATCAAGTACCCATGACAAATAATTCTTTTCAAAAATGTCAAGTGCCACAAATTCAAGTTTTGACAAATTTGACATGATGAAAACTATCATAAAATAATTGAGTTAATATTATGATGTCGGTTTCTTTACAATAAGTTGTAAAAGTAATATTTCAAATGATTAAGAATCAGTATAGAATATAATATATGCATGAACATGGGATGTTACAAAAGCATGTAACTCAAAAGTACGAAAAAGTAATTATTTTACAATATTTATTACTAGCTTATAGTTATTAATGACAAAGTTCTGTAAGATTTTTTAAGTGGTATTTAATATAATACTATTATTCTTTATGACACAGACCAATATTTATCATAAATTAATGACACAAAAAACATACGATTATCCTAACTAGCATGTTATTGTAATTTAGATTTATAAGTTACTAACATATAAACAACATAAAAATATAAACGTGAGTGTTTTTATTATTATGCCTAGTAAAGTATTATAATAATACCTAAAGCAAGTTATATATGCAGTAATAGAAATATTAATCAAATATTTATGCAAGTCCTATTAGAGATGTTATATGTCACATCCGGGAAAGCCCCCTGGACGTAACCGGCATCGTCGTCCTCTTTGAGGACTAAGACTAGCCTCTTAGCTTACATCATTACATTCATAGGTCAAAATTAGCGGAAATTTAAAATTTTTTACTACTTCTACATTGAGGTTTACATAAACCTCTACATACACATAATAGATATATATCGAGTATTTATAGACCCTTTGTATAGGAAGATTACTTAGTCTTCTGCTTTTATTGCACATAGATATTGCACATAGATATATAAAATATAACATAGTCTCAAATAGCCGTCTCATCTCATAACCATCTAATAAGAGTATATCAAATTGGGCCTAGCCCATATATAAATACAATAAGACCACATATAGGTCATACAATGTTTAGTATCCAAATGAAAAGGAAAGAAACATAATAGTCTTAAGACTAAAGCAACATCATAGGCTTGACAGTGGCATTGCCCTTGGAAAGTAAGAACCTACCCAACTTGGATCATCAAGAATTTCAAGTCTTCTTCAAAGTCGTCTCCAAAAGTCTGTGAACGACCGGAACCTAAGATGTTGGGGAAAAGGAAGAAATGGGGTTAGTACACCACTTGTACTAAGTATGAGACCATATGCACACATAATATGCACTTTACATTGAAAACCTTTATTCACCTTCAACAATACCATACCAAATCAATAGAGCATATTCATTAAGTCATAGGCATGTACATCACAATACCAACAACATCAAATCTAGTCAAGTCAACATGCATATCATGTAATTGAATACATAGTCAAGTAACTCTATTATCAAGTCATAAATAACCACAAGCATGAATAAGAGTTCATTATAACAACCGAAGCAAGACAATTACCAACAACCCCTATCAAGTCAACAAGTGCAATGACGAAGCAAAGCCCCATAAGCTTACTCAATCAAATAACTCAACAAGAATCATGACCAACATCCCACTTCACATAGCATGGTATTTAAAAGTACATATCATCATACTTTAACAATGTAGACCAACATGTATTCATAAGTGAAACTAATCAACATATAGTATCAACAATGTGCAAGTTCATCCTATACATATCGTACACCATCATAAACATATTCATACATAAGAACATCCTCCTAAGACTTCTCTCAAGGCTAACTAGTGCAATGTTTAGATAGAGTCCCATACCCCTACCTAGACTAAGCTAAACCCCTTAGGTTATCTTAGTTAGAGTTCATTCCTTTACTTCATTTTACCGTTTGGGAACATCTTGCCCTAACTGACTTAGACCACATGAGCTAATGTGGAATCCGGTGTCATGGAACCCTACACCAAAAGAAGGCGGACTACTTGTCAAGGTAGTACCAAAACATGAACATAGCAACTACGTGGATCCACTAATTAGTATTCCTATGTGGAAAACATAGTTCAAGAACTAGGAGATATAGTTGGGAACCTCTTTATGCTACATGCATTTTAGTCTCCAATCTCAAGAGTACATTAGTGATCCTACCTTTCCTATGTGGGAAGGGACGCTTCTCACTCTAGTTCACTCGGTTCTAAGCTAGAGTCCCTTTTGAAATGTCTTTAATGTCTTTATTTATCATCACAGCTTAATGTAGGTCATAGATTCTAACTTTGTATAAACGTCATAATTATCATAGCTCAATAAGAATTTCATGAGTATAGTCCTTTCATTACAATTCATATAAGTGAAGTTAACATATTTACATATCACTTCATAATAAGGTACATTTGGTAAATCATTCACTATCCTTATAACATTTACATCTTATCAAGCACCTCACAAACCATAGTCAATACATTTCAATAAAACATCATACCAACCCTATCAATCCTAATACAAAGTATACTCCAGTACAACATCATGACTTAATCACAATTAACCATAATTAAAGTAAAGAATAGGGATCACAAGACTTACCAAGTCTCCTTCATAAATTCATCATCAAGGTCTTACCATCAACCCTTACTCAACCCAATTAGGGTTTAGTATCATCATATAACCATTACCAACATGATGAAAAGGCTAATTGAATCACTATATCACAATTCATCACTAGTTCATGGCTTAAGATAATATATTTTGGTCATTTCATCACATACTTCATAACCTAGATAAACTTCTCAAGAACTAGTATGATAGGACTATAATTCATCCTAATTTAGTCATGATTGATACAACAACATCTTAGTATAGTAATTCCACCAATGACCAATTCAATTGAACCAACATTACTCAATTCATATCAAGATCACAACCTAGGGTTAAGAGGTAAATGTCATCTTCTACAAACTAGACCAATCCATCAAGATATATCATGATTGAGTTAAATTACATGTTAATATATTCATAATATCCAAAATAAATCATACACAAAGTAATCCATAACATCAATTTCGAGATTGGATGAAACCCACTTGAAAACCCAACTTTTGAAATCAATTTGATGGAACCCTTTGAGGATGGTGGTCTCAAAGGTGAAAGAGATCTCATACCTTAATAATTGATGAATATTGATGGACAAACTTGACTCTTTTTAGCCCTTAAACCCTCTCCTAGCTTGGTTTTCAATGGAGTTCTTCACTAGAGAGAGAAAGAAGAGAGAAGGAAGAGAGTTTTGGGTTCGGGAATTATGAGAGTTTTAGTTAGGCTAATTAGGATAGGGCTTTATGTAGGGGGTTAACTAACTTAATTAGATCTCCCCTAACCCCTAATTAACTTCCTAACTAAGCAAATAAATTAATTAACCTAAGTGAAAACGTCCAGTGAAAGTTAGTCATCACAGACGACACCATGATCGACGGATTGTGGGTCGATCGATGACCACTCCCCCTTCCGTGTTGCACATCCATTGGTAAGTTTAGAAACTGTGCAAAAGAGGCCCTTCAATAATTTTTTCTAAGTGTCCACCGACTGAGGCAATCGACGCCCCGTCAATTGGACCACGAGCTATCTGTGGCATCCGTTGGTGACACTGTCCATTGACAACTTTTAGTCACTTTTGCAAAGGTCCTCCACAACAGCCCTTTGGTTGGTCCTTGGAGAGTCGTGCTCAGACGTTTCGACTATGAACTGCCTCTAATACGTGTTGGACACCCTTCCACCAATGTTCATCATTTTCCGACTCCTAAAAGCTAGTCAAATAGGCTAAGGCACGCTAGTACCTCGTTGAACTAGATTTCCGGACGTCATGGACGTTCTTGGATGTTTTGGTTTCTAGACTTCGTAAATGACTTATATTCATTAAAATGAACCTTAAAACATTGTCTAAACCTTATAAAACTTATGTTAGGCTCTAGAACACGTCTTGAATTTTCGAAGTGTTACATTATAAACACACAAATATATACTTGACTCTAAAATAAAGTTGATTAAATTTTAGGAATTAATTTCGAATTAAATATGTCTCAGTTGGTTAGAAACTCGTGCTGATAACGTACCGTAAAACAAGAGGAAAATTTAAGAATACTAAACAATATAGGAAGACAAGTGGTGATGGAAAATAAAATCTCTTCAAGTGTGTATTTCACAAGGGTAAAGATTACCCTTATTATCGGATTTAGAAACATCTGTTTACATCTTTTAACAAATGTGTAAGTATAACTTTAAGAGTTGCATTAAATAGGTTCATTACGTTAGTTTATTGATGAAAGAAACATCCACATTTAAATGGTTTTTGTAACAAAATTGATATTTTTGTACAATTAATTTTTTTTTATGAAATAGAATCAAATTTTCTCATTTTTCACAGCATATTTAAATTGTCAGAGAATTCTTTTCAGTGTTTTTCATTAATTTATATAGTATCCGAGAGAATCTTTTTCCTTTTTTACTCAAATAAATTACTTGAAATTCGCAAATGAAAAAAATTTCATATTAGGAATTTAATTAACGCAACATCAAAGAGCACAATTTAGATTAGAGTTTTTAAAAATAATTAAATAAATAATTTAATTACCATCCCTCTTAAATTTCCATGTCATACCCCTACCCCTACCCCCATCCCTCACCCTGCGCAGCCCACATCCCCATTCCTCCCCAAGCCCGCTTCAATTCTCCGACTATATGACATCCCATTCCTACCCCAACCTAATTTCCATGTCGCTTCAGTTCTCCATCAATAACACCCTCCCTCCTATTCTTCCCTTTTCACTTCAATCGGCCTTTATCTTAACCCAAATTCAATTAGAAAAAATGACCCCATTTTGAGTTTTTCTTGAATTAGAGTTCGAAATTTAGGTAGTTTCTTCAATGGTGATTTTGGACCATGTTTTATGAAATTTATTTGAATTATTTGGATTGAAAGAAAAATAAAATTGATAGTAGATATTAAATCCAGTGGTAGTGAAGGGATAAATTTGGTGGTGGATTATAATTTTCATGGTGATTGTTATGAGTTTATGGTTAAAATAAGTGATTTAGTGGTTATGGAGTGGGTGTTGATAATGAATAAGAAGGAATCAAATGGCATGAAATTTTATATGTTTTTTCACAGATCTGATCATTTATTGACGTGGCACAGATATATTTTTTATGTTATTATTTTTTGAAACTAGTAAGTTTGTATATTCAGCATTAAGGATATGTTATCCACCACCAAAAAGTTAACTACAGACTTCCTATTAGATCTATAATCTGATCAATATCTTATATACATAATTGTTTACACCAAAAGAGTAAAGATACAATACAATTCCACTTGACTTTATGAATGGGATCAGACTTATTTGAAAATCTGGCATTTCTCTCCCTCCATACTGACCACCATATACATGAGGGAATCAATCTACACCATCTCTTTTGGCTCTTACTTCCTCCTCTTCTCATCTAGTAGCTGAGAAGGTCTGATGTATGCTCAGGCATGACCCAACTATAGCCCGTAATGTTGAGAAACAAATTCCATAACTAAGCAGTGTACTTCCAATGCAAAAACGGTGCTTGTTTGTCTCCTCAATCACCATATACAGAAAACACCTAGGAACAAGTTGTCTTTCTTCTTCTGCAGAACTTCTTAGGTTAGGCAGGCCCTTTTGGTAACCAATCAAGTGAAGCACTTAACTTTGGTAGGAATGTTGTTTTTGTAGAAATAATTCCACTTGTATTGAGTATTTGTATTAGTCACGTGGAGACCTCTTGTGTAGGCACTCCTTACAGAAAATGTCCCATTACCATTGTGTTTCCAAAGAGGCATATGAACCTCTGTACTGCTAATAGAAACTTGCCCTATTTTCCAGTAACAAGGCTACCCTCTCTATTTCCTAATCATTTAAACACCTCCTAAAAGAGATATCCCACCCTTATGTGGACCAACACTCTTGGATTTTCATCTCTAGGTTTACACAAATAAGAAATAGGTCAGGGAAAGCCTCCTTTAAAGGACCTTGATAAAACTACCTCTCTCCAAAATTGTCTTTGATCCATTGCCAACCTTGAGGCAAATATTGTCTTCCATTGATTGCTATAAATTCCTAATATTTCTCCATACTCCCCACTCCATAGGTATTAGTTACCATTTCCATGCACCATGGGCTAGCTTCACCATACTTGGACACAATAACTTCCTTCCACAAAGCCTTATCCTCATTGATGTGTCTCCATAACCATTTCAATAGAAGACTCTCATTTTGCAGCCTAAGATTTATAATTCCCGTACCCCCATCTTTTTCACTAAGCAACATTGTTTCCCATTTCACCAAACAGTAACCCTTCCCCTTTTTATTCTCTTGCCACAAAAAATTCCTCCTTATGTTATCCGATTTTTTCACCACTTTTGTTGGGATTGGAAAAAGTGACATCAGATGAGTTGGTAGTGAATCAAGGACAAAGTTTATCAAGATCAATCTACCCCCCCCCCCCCCCAATT
>NC_028648.1:48798746-48802015 GCF_001406875.1 Solanum pennellii | reverse complement strand
CCCCCCCCATATTGATAGGTATTGGGCCTTCACTTATCTAACTTCCTTAGTTTTATCTAGAGTCTCATACCATATCTCTAGTGCTTTGTGTTTATAGCCTAGGGGCATACCATGATAAGTAGTTGGTAGCTTTTCTATTCTGCATCCTAGTACATATTGGCCAAGCTCTAAACTTGAGGAACCTCCAAAACTTGAAAAAGGTTGATCTTTCCCCAGTTGACTCTCAACCCTGAAGCACTATCAAAGAGTATCAAAATAAGTGTGATAAACCTAATTTGATCCATTGTTGGCTCACAAAATATGATGGTGTGTCATCTGCATACAATAGATGGCATATCTACTTACCCTCTCCCATTTTGTTGTTCATCTGGAAACCTATGATCCATGTCTTTTGGATTGCAATCCTCATAATATTGTCAAACCTCTCCATAACTAAAATAAATAGGAAAGGAGAGAGTGAATCTCCTTGTCTCAAACCCCTTTCAAAGGCAAAAAACCCAATAGGCTCACCATTCACAAGAACAGAGAATATAATTTTTTTGATACAAACTTCCATCCATTTCACCCATTTATCTCCAAATCCCATTTGCCTTAGAATATTGAGGAGGTAGTCCCAGTTCACATGATCATAAGATTTTTATATGTCAAACTTACACATTATTCCGAGAATACCATTTTTCCTTCTTGTATCTATGCACTCACTGGCTAATAATGTAGCATCCATGATTTGTGGTTGTTGACTAGCTTATCTACCACTTTTTGGAGCCTGTCGGCTAGAATTCTAGCTATGATTTTGTAAAATCCCCCCTACCAGACTAATAGGTCTATAGTTTTTAACTCTGTGGCACCTGGTTTCCTTGGAATTAATGCTATGAAGGTTGCATTGAAGATTTTCTCAAAAGTTTGGCTAGTCTGGAAAACATTGATAATATCTATGATGTCCTCTTCAAGGTGTCCCAGAAAGTTTTGAAGAAAACCATTGAAAAACCATCTGGACCAGAAGCCTTCTCCATAGCACGCATGTTAAAGCACTTCATGATTCCTCTACTTCAAATAGTCTTTGCAGCCATGTCTGTTCTTCGTCAGTAAATTTTGTTCGTCCATTTAGATATAGATCTGGTCTCCATTGCTCAGTCTCTTTATATAGCTCTTTTGTAGAAACTCTGCACCACTTCTTTAATACTCTTACTTAGAGGCGAGTGTAAAACACCTCCCATTATGTGAGTGGTTGTAAAGGTTTTAGGTTGTGTTAAGGGAGTGTTTATTACGCTTAAAATAATTAAGGTATAATAGGACTCATATATAGTTAAGATGTGTCGCTATGATTTCACGTATAGCTGAAGGGGGTACTTGTACATTTCCCTTAATTAATTATTGAGCTTCTTAATTTAAACAAGATAAATAATAGAAAAAATATTTAACTAGGAAAAATTTGCAGCTTATATATTGAAAATAGTTACATTTAAAAAATATTGTAAAAAAGAGAAATATGTTATTTTTATAGTGAATTATTGGTATCATAAGTTAGTTCCTAATTGAACTCATATTAAGGCTACTATTTAACGCACACATGTTCTCTCTACAATTTTCAAAACTAAAATTTTTCTGTCATTCAATTCTCTGTTTCAATTGTTCTTTAATTTTCACCACCCCCGCTTTTCTCTCATTAAAAGGTGACGATATTTTTTCTTTCCGAAATTAAAAAAGCCTCCCAAAAATTTATACAATAATACCATTAGTTAAGGTATATTATTTTCAATATGTATCCTTAGAGTATGCAGAATATGCCCCAAGTCAGTGAAGAAAAGGGGCGGACAAATTAGGTCAAATTTTTTTGGGTGGGTGGAGGAGGGGGGCCTTCTTCAAAGAAATAAGGGACGATTTTGTCAACCGAGAAATTCGATTGACCAAGCTTATATCCAACTGTCTTGAATTTCTCCTACTTTCCAAGGATGCAGTAACGAAGCTTTAACAACTTTGGAATCCATACAAGAGGAGAAAGAGAGTGTGAGGGTAATAAGGGTAAACGCCACATATAGGGATAGGTTGCTCTTTGTTAAGGTAGATGAAGAGGAGGGGCATGAGTTTTTTTGGTAAAGAGGCGAGTAATTTTTAAAATAATCAAATTTTCCGAATTCAGCCGATTGGAGGGTTAAGGATATTCAGATCAAAAGAGGGAACCAATTGGAGAAGATTTATAGCAGGGAAATATGGTTTATAAACTCAATGAACATGTGAGGAAGTTGTGGGAACCATTGGGTGTAGTGTCTAGAAAACCATAAGAAGATTGTGGCTGCAGTTCAACAATAACATCTCAATCACTATGGATAATGGTTTAAAAACTAACTTTGGAATGAGGTGTGGATTGGAGAAAGTCTTAGAAACTCTTTCTACACTTATATACCTTGAGTCTTCAGAGGAATGCCAAGGTATCCCAAGTTCTGAGCCAACAGGGTTCGGGTCTCTCATTTAGAAGAGCATTTAATGACTGGGAAATTACAGAAGTTGCCAATCTATTGGAAGTTCTAAACTCACATCCAACTTAATCTGTGAGATATGACAAACCTAGATGAAACGACACAACAAGGGAATGTTCACATTAAAATCATGTTATTGGAATCTTAACACACCATAGACAGAGCTAGACAGATGGCCTTGGAAGCTAGTTTGGAAGACCAAATGCCTTCCAAAGGTGGCTTGTTTTACTTGGTTGGTATGTAGAAAGGCATACCTAACTCAAAAGACTTTACAGAAAAGGGGCTGGCAGATTTGATCGACATGTGTCATGTGTGAGCAGGACATAGAAATTCATGATCATCTATTCCTTCACTAAAAGGCAACTTCAAGCCTATGGAACATGTATTTTTTGTTTGTTTAGGAGTTAAGTAGGTGATGCCTAACACGGCAATGGAACTCCTAAGCAGTTGGAAAGGTATTAACATCAAAGGAAGAAAAGAATTCAGATGGAGAACTATCCCAACATGCATATGGTGGACTCTTAGGAAAGATAGGAACTCAAGGTGCGTATATGGACAAAAAACCTAACTTACAAAAAATTAGAATGAATTGTATAAGCCTTTTGTTTTTTCTTGTATAAACAAAATCTGATCGGGAAGATAGTAAAATTAGTTGATTTTATGGTAAACTTGTTAAAAAAAAATACCCTATGTATGATGTAAGTTTCCTATTCATCATTTTTGGATGATGAATCTTTTGGTGTGAATATAAGGTTGCCCTTTTCTCAACAAAAAGAAAAAGAAAAAGAAAAG
>NC_028648.1:48761246-48788746 GCF_001406875.1 Solanum pennellii | reverse complement strand
ATTCATTTAGAAATAAACCCCCCCCCCCTTTTATTTTCTTTGTTTTCTAAGAAAATAATTGACTAAATAATAGTAATAATAAATTGAAGTTAAGTCTGAACTATTTTCCTCGTGGGAACGATCCTAACCTCATTAGTTGAGTTTTTTACTTGATATGACCGCTTTACTTCTTATTTGAGAAGTAAGTTTGAGCGTATCAATGCTCAACAACAGCCTCCTAATCATTATAGTCCTTAAAGTTACCTCTATAGAATTGGCAATAGTCCTTACTACATGATGATTACTAGCAATAAAGCATTGGTAAATTCAAACCTTTACAGAATGGGATAAGATTGGCTACATGTTCTGGAGTCGGGGTTTTTTTTATTCGATGCCAGTTGTTTAAGGCCAAGTGGCACAAAAAGGATTCTGTATGTTTGGAGTAAATATTATCTCTATTATCTTGTGTTTGCACTTTATTTGTATTTGCTTGTACAATGTCAGTATTATCTGTGCGTGCGTGCGTGTGTGCATGTATGTGTGTGTGTATGTGCGCGTAAGTGCGTGTGCGGGTGGGTGGGTGGGTGTGTGCGTGCTTGCGTGCGTGCGTACGTGAGTGCGTGCATGCGTGTGTGTGTGTGGTGCTCTAGATAATGTTATTGGTGGTAGATGCCTGATTTCACAATTTCCTTTCCTTGCATTATTTTTAACGAAGCAGTTACAAGTACATAACATTGTAGGAAATATGGAAGGAAAATAATATCTTTAGAGAATGCTCAAGTTTATTATAGGCTACTTAAGGCCACTTGAGATGATTACAATCATCAACTACATCACTATTTACTAGATACATGTACTACGAAATTCTAAAGAGACTTCTTGAAAAACTTAGAGACAATTTTGAAAGACTAAACATTGATGCATTAATTCCAACAAGCATTATACACATTATAAACATTTTATTCCCTTCAAAAAAGAAAATTGAAATTTCAAATTACCAATAATAATATAGAAACCACAACTTTCACTATTGAAAAACTCTATAACAACAACATACTCCTTTCCATTCTCCAAAAATTACTTCAAACGCCTTTTGAAGAAGAAAATCAATTTTTGCATAAACTTTTCTTTTCTTTTCTTTTTACAAACGTTGCATCAATAGATATGTATAATATTATGTGTGTGGTAGTTAGTCCAAACACACCCAAAAATAATTTTAGAAATATATTGTTTAGGTATTATTATTATGGAAATAGATGGGAGAAAAAATGTTAGAAATTTGAACGAGTCATTGAAAACAACATTGGTATGTCATTGCAAACAAAAGTAGTACGTCTCTTGAATATCATATCTATGTTAGATTTCTCTTATTTATTCAAAGGACATTAAGCTGTTCTTACTTGCTATCAAAATGATATATATCAGCATTATATCCAAACTCATTTCTCTCCTTTGAATTGACGATATAGTAATTTTGGTTGGATTTATCAGTCGAAGCAGGAGACAATATACCTTGATATTTTCGAGCATTCTTTGATTCAAAGCACAGTTTTGGTGCATTGTATGACATCACTAATGCTCTTTTGTAGGTGTTAAAAATGAAGAAAGGAGAGAAGATGATAGTGATGACGATCTTGATCTAACTTGAGAATATTTTTGAATTGTTAATTGTAATATTCGTTTTTCTATCAAACATTTTGATACTTTTGGATATTTTAGAACTTAATTAATCATTTGAGTTTGAATTTTTTATTTTAGGATATATATTACTAGTGGATCCTAGCTAGGTTGTTGGATATAATAATTTATCATATGTAAATATTATTATATAACTACATGAAATTGATATTTTGTTTGGACCATTATAATATGTTACTAGAACAGTTGCAACAGGTAAAGAGAATTGATGCAATAGGTAAAATAAGTGTTGCAATAAGCCATGTAAACGTCGCAATAAGGTAAGTTAAATCATTAACTTAATATATATATCCGTTGCAATAAAGTTTTATGGCGACGGTTATGGACTACCTCCGTTGCACCAGAGAAATTAGTAACTATTTCAATAGGCTTATTTTACAGTAGTGTGGAACCTCATTTAGGGTGACAGTCGTTGTTCTAGAACTACTATGCAATTTCCTCCCTCGAAAATATAGATGAAATTTAATATGAAAATGTGGAAGGAATATTTTATATACAGAGAAGACTCAGTGAGTAAGGATGATGAAGACTAATTTATACAGCCGTTCTTAGAGGATACATTTGGTCTAGTAATTAATTTGCATGACATTCGGTTATTTTAGTAAAATACATTGAAGATATAAGTTGCTTGAGAATGAATAAAAATTGACTCTTCTGAAAAATAAGTAGAAATAATAAATCTCATTCAGAGTTTTATAATTGTTAGGCTATCTATAATTCATTAGATTTAATTTTTTTCCTAAACAAACAAAAAAGTCCATCCCTTGAACTGAATACACCCTTAGTTAAGCAGTACTTTTATATTTTTATTTTAATAGGTGTGAATGATATATTCATGTTGAAATTTATTTTATTTCTTAATACATGATTGATATTATAAAATTATGTTTTATTAAGCATATTTTTCTATTTTTACAACAGACCATACCCCACTCGCCGTCATCAAATAAAGGAAAATATGCATATGATTTTTCCTTCATGTTTTTAAAATGTTTACTCAAATCAATAAAATAATGAGATTCAAAATGAAGTTTTAAAAATTTTTTTATTTGCGAAACACTAATCCATTTACAAATATTGAATTTCATTTTCATTTTGTATTTGATAGATTAAAACAAAATAAGATTTTGTAACAAAAATATGTTCTGTCTAATTACTAATAATAATTTTTAATAATAGAATATCTTGACTATGCATAAGTAAACTATGTATTTTTCATTTCCTAATCCCGTCTTAAGGATTTATTTCCATTTCCTCTGTTCTAGTAGATGGTGTCAATTTGTTTATTACTTGTTTGTTTGAGTTGAAAAATTATTCTTATAATTAATTGAAAAGTTGCAAACTAAGATTGTTGAATTTTCTAAGAACAGACCTCAAGAAAGAGAAACATAAGTTCAGATGAAGAAGATCTCATTGCAGACTTCATTGTGAGTACTCTAGTTTTTTTAGGAGGTGAGTAGAATAGTTATATAGTCTCGAAGTTAATATCTCAAAATGTCACTCAATTTAAAATTTTATCTAATAAAGTAATTAAACTTTATTTTATATCAATACAATCATTCAACATATGTTTTTTTTATCAATAAAATCACTAATCTAAATTTACATTAAAAGAAAATCTAACCTAGTAAAATTAAAAATCTTTTTATGCCATATATAACTGTAGACCCCATAAGTAAATAAAATTTTAAGAAAAATTAAATTTTCTTTTTCGAATATATATAGGTGATTTTCTCAAGAAAAAAAAAGGAGGGACCATTTGTGTAGATTGTTGATTGATCAGAAGAATTATTGATAGTATCAGTTAAAACTTTTGCAAATTTTAAGTTTTTAATTGTGTTAGTCTCACCGTTAACGTGAACATGGTCGAATAAATCTTCAATTTAAATATAAAACAATTTTCATATATTAATTTCTTACCATGTGAATTAAAATCGATTGCATTTTTTGTCCATTAAAAAACCTCAATAAGTTTTTTATATTATTTTTATTTATTTTTAAAATTATAATCATATGGAATAATACAAATATTATAATTGTCATATTAGATTTTTTACTGTAAAATTTAGTTTAGTGAATTTATTGACTCAATAGTAAAGATTAAGTGATTTTATTGACACGATAGTAAAGGTTAAGTAATTTTATTGATACAAAATGAAATTTAATGAATTTTCTAGATAAATTTCTAAAATGAGTGATCTAATGAGATATTTAATTCGTTATTTTCATGGTGACTTTAATAGTTGTTTGTCTGGTTAACTATATGACTATTCCAATATCAATCTACTATTAATTCGTTTTGAAAATCTAAAATTCAATAAACATAAATAAGAGTTTGCCACTTTAAGAAGAAACTGAAAGACAAATTACAATCTCAAAAAGTTGAACAATAAAAATTCAACGAATCATAATTATATGTAGAAAAACAAAACACTGAAAAATGATACACCGTAGAAGACATGATTAGGTTTCAAAATTATTAGTATTTTCGAGGTTGTCCTCATTAGTCGGTGGGAAATTGAGTTTGGCGTTAGGGCCGTGATATATCTTTGCTGCTTCATCAAAGGCCCTAGCAGCTTCTTCAGCTGTTTTAAAAGTACCAAGCCACACGCGTACCTTCTTGATGGGGTTTGTAATCTCAGCTCCATATGTTCCCCATGGTCTCTTTCTCACACCTTTATACCGCACCTCGTTTGGTGGTACTGCCAACGTCGTCGCCTTCACATCGTTTCTTTTCTTCGCCATTTGAAAAAATTGAAAGAAAGTTTTGTATTGTGAGAAGACTTAGTGAGTGAAAAGAGAACAAGGAGAGTGATTTATATAGCCGTTTCTTAGAGATACATAAAATTTGGTCAACTAATTATTAGTTATATTTGGAAAAATAATTATTGAAAATTTGACTAAGATTACTTGAATCTTGACTAGAAAAATTCTCTTAATGTCCATTAAGTTTGCATATCAAAAAATAATATTTTCATTAAGAGTAAGTTCATAACCAATTGACAATAGTCAAAGGTAAGTTAATTGTTAAAAAGTAAGTAAATTGTTAAAGAGGAAATTTATTAATTTAGTTACAACATCATCTTTAGACAAACAATAATTTTTTTAAAAAATAAGTTGGCATGTGGTGTAACCCTGTACCTTTGGGTTCTGGTTTAAATCAAAGTTCTATTATTTTTATTTTTCTCGAAGTCTTGTTTAGATTATTGACTGATGACATAAGTTAAATTTCATGGCTATGATATAATTCATCAAAATAAATCCTAAATTATAATTTATATAACATTATATGTAAGGAAAAAAATAATCTCTCATCTTTCTTCTTTTTTATCTTTCACACACGATTTTTTGTTTCATTCTCATTTTATGTTATTATATAATTGCATTTTTATTTTAAGATTTCTTTTTATAACATTTATCGAATTTTAAGTACACATGAACATGAACCATTTTTTATAAAATATATATATATATACATAAAATTAGAAAAGATTATCACATTATTAATTTTATTAATTCATAAAAACAAAGTTTTCATGAGAAGTCAAAAAAATAATATAGTATGACAATATCCAATTTATGGTGTGTTTGGTATGAAAGGAAAATTCTTTTCAGAAATATTTTTCAATTTTCTCATATTTGGTTGGGAAAAATATTTTGAAAAATATTTTTCAAATCAATTCATCTTCTTCAAAATTAAGAAAAATAATTTTCCTTTAAAAATTGATGAAAACATTTTCCAGAATTCTCAAACAACTTCAAATTACAAATATCATTTTTATGGAAACAATCTGTTTTTTTTTTGTTGAAAAAAAATTAAAGTCTTTTTAAAAAACTTATATTTTCAAGTTCAGTTTTTAATTTTATCACCCCACCCTCACCCCGTACCTGCCACCCCCCATGCAGCCCCCTACCCGCAGTTTGTTTTTTAAAACATATTTCCTATTTTTATTTTCATCCAACCCCCACCCCTACCCTCGAACCCCTCCCAGAATGCTTCGAGCCCTGATTCTAAAGGATGACATTTTTGGTTTATCAATTTTCAATTGTTTCCTTCATTTGGTAAATGTCTCATAGAGAAATATTTTCTATTTAGTAAGTGTAGTTGCAATCATGACTAGCATATCTTTTGCATTACACTGTGTATCTTTAAAATCAATGTTTGATATTTTTGTAGTGATTTGGCCTTCCCAGTTTCATTTGGACAACTAGCATAGAGTCCAACTCAAGAATTTAGTTGTCAAAATTGTACGAGAAAACTCCCAAAAATGGCATAATCTACATTGCGTAACTTCATGGTCTAAATCCAGCTTTAACACTTGATGCTAACGTGCTAAGATTCCATGCTCGTTTGCCCGGAGATGTGGTTTCTCTAATAATCAATCATCTGTCAGCTGTAGTAACAATCAAGGTCAATACATTTTTCCTCCTCTTCTTATCTTTCTCTTCCTGTTGATTTTTTCTTTCTTATACTAGATTTCAAGCAACTGAGTGATCATAATTTGAGTCCATGTATAGGGAGCTTAAATCTATATACAAACACATACTCTTCTATATAACTAACCACAACATATTCAAATAATAATAATATGCTACTGAAAGGAGGTAGTGCTGAACAACAACCTCCTAATCATTATAGTCCTTAAAGCTACCTGTATGGAGTTGGCAATAGTCCTCACTACATGATGAGCAATAGCTATAACGCATTGAAACCTTTACAAAATGGGATAAGATGGGCTACATGTTGTAGAGTGAGGAGATTTGATTCGGTGCCAGTTGTTTAAGGTCAAATGGCTCAAAAACGATTTTATATGTTTGGAGTAAATATTATCTCTATTATCTTGTGTTTGCACTTCATTTGTTTTTGTTTGTATAATGTCAGTATTATCTTGATTTTGCACTTCATTTGTATTTGCTTGCACAATCTCAATGGTTGTGGGACTTGTTGTTTTGAACATTCTTCTTTCCTCACCCTCCATGAGTGGTATACAATTTTTATTGTGATTATCCATAGAAATGTTTGGCTGATATTGTATTTTCTATTCTCAGCCCTATTATCTTCCTGCTCCAAAATGTTTTTGTGATCACATATTGCCTCTTAAGAAAGTCGTAGGTATACTCTCTTAATTTCCTAAGGCTTTCAATTGTCATTGTTGTAACTGTCTAGGTGACCATAGTGGTAATATCATGTTCATTTGCACTTTTATGCTATTGAATTGTTTGACTTAAATGATCTGTTTGTGAAGAGATGGGACTGTGATAATGTTTTTGTGTGTGTAATATATATATATATGTATATATATATATATATATATATATATGTATGTATATGTATATGGTGCTCAAGATAATGTTATCGGTGGTAGATGCTTGATTTCACAATCTCCTTCCCTGCATTTTTTTGTACTAAGCAGTTACAAGTACATAGCATTTTACACATTATAAACATTTTCTTCCCTTCAAAATCAGAGAATTGAAGTTTCAAATTACCAATAATAATATGGAAACCACAACTTTCACTATTGATGAACTCTATAACAGCAACATACTCCTTTCCATTCTCCAAAAATTATTTCAAACACTTTTTGATGAAGAAAATAGATTTTTGCATAAAATAGATATGTACAATGTTATGTGTGTGGTAGTTAGTCCAAACACATCAAAAATTATTTTAGAAATATATTGTTTAGGTTTTATTATTATGGAGATAGATGGGCGAAAATTGTTAGAAATTTGAATGAGTCATTGAAAACAACATTGGTATGTAATTTCAAACAAAAGTAATACGTCTCTTGAATATCATATCTTTGCTAGATTTCTCTTATTTATTCAAAGTACATTAAAGGGATAATGCACAAGTACTTCCCCAACCTATGCCTGAAATCTCAGAGACATACTTATACTATACTAAGGTACCATTATCCCGCTGAACTTATTTTATTAATAATTTTCTACCCCTTTTTGGCCTACGTGACACTATTTTGTTGGCCCAACGCTGGTTGATTTTTTTCAAGCTAGTGACACGTAGGCCCGAAAGGGATAGAAAATTACTTATAAAATAAGTTTAGGGGGTAATAGGACCTTAGTATAGTATAAGTGTGTCTCTGTAATTTCGGGCATAGGTTGAGGGGTACTTGTGTATTTTCCCAGACATTAAACTTTTCTTACTTGTTATCAAAATGATATATTTGTGCATTGTATGACATCATTTATGCTCTTTTGTAGGTGTTAAAGATGAAGAAAGGAGAAAAGATGAAAGTGATGATGATCTTGATCTAACTTGAGAAGAATTTTGAATTATTGATAGATGTTCTAATATTCGTTTTTCTATCAAACATTTTGATATATTTTTGAAACTCTTGGATCATTTAAAACTTAACTAATCATTTGAGTTTGAAACTTTTTATTTTAGGGTATATATTTACTAGTGGATCATAGCTAGGTTGTTGGATATGATAATATATCAATATGTAAATATTGTTTTACAACTGCATGGAATTGATATTTTGTTTGGACCATTATAATATGTTACTAGAATCGTTGCAGTAGTTAAAAAGAATTGTTGCAATAGGTAACACAAGTGTTGCAATAAGCCATATAAACATCGCGATAAGGTAAGTTAAATCATTAACTTAAAAAATATATCCGTTGCAATAAAAGTCCATGGCAACGGTTATGAACCGCTAATAAACCAGATACTTTCGTTGCACCAGAGAAATTAATAACTGTTATAATAGGCCTATTTTCCAGTAGTGTGGGACCTCATTTGGGGTGACAGTATTGTCACTAGAACTTGCAATTTCCTCCCTCAAAAATATAGATGAAATTTAATATGAAAAGATGGAAGGAATATTTTATATACAGAAAAGACTCAGTGAGTAAGGATGATGAAGACTAATTTATATAGTAGTTCTTAGGGAATACATTTGATCTAGTAATTAATTTGCATGATATTTGATTGTGTTAATAAAATACATTGAAGATATAAATTGTTTGACAATGAATAAAAATTGACTCTTCTAAAAAAAGTAGTAGAAATAATAAATCTCATTCGTTTAATATTTGTTAGGCTACCTGTAATTTATTAAATTTATTTTTTTTTCCTAAAGAAACAAAAAAGTTCATCCCTTGAACTAAATACACCCTTAGTTAAGCAGTACTTTTATATTTTATTCTAATAGGTGTGAATGATGTTGAAATTTATTTTATTTTTTAATACATGATTGATATTATAAAATTGTATGTTTTATTTATTATATTTTTCTATTTTTAAAACATACCACACCCCACTCACCCTCATCAAATAAAGGAAAATATTTATATAATTTTTCCTTCATGTTTTTAAAATGTTTACTCGAATCAATAAAACAAGGAGATCCAAAATAATGTTTTAAAGATTTTTTGTTTTTGCGAAACACCAATCCATTTAAAAATATTGAGTTTCATTTTCATTTTGTATTTGATAGGTTAAAACAAAATAAGAGTTTGTAAAAAAAATATGTTTTTGTTATGAAACTATATAAATTTAGAAGAACAAGAAAGTAGAGAGAAGAGAAAAGATCTTATTCATAGTTCAGGATTCATAGATCTTTCACAAAACTTCTTTACAATGAAGGAAAACCCTTTATTTATAGGAAAAACCTTACTTGGTCCCCAAGTAGGATTGCTAACCATATCCTACTAGGACTCCACATAATTAGACATTCACTATAATACAAATTGTTTATAACACTCCCCCTTGAATGTCGTTAGATTATGTGCCTCGTTAAAACCTTACTAGATAAAACCCAGTGGGAAAAAAATCTAGTGAAGGAAAAAGAGTACACATATCTAACAATACGCATTATGGATGCCTCATTAAAAACCTTACAAGGAAAACCCAGTGGGACAAAACCTTGTGAGGAAAAAAGAGTACATCGCGTATTAACTCCCCCTAATGACAACATCAATTCAGAGACTAGAATCTTCGTTTTTCAAGCTTGTGCACCATCTTCTTGAAAGTTGTAGTTGATAGGGACATGGTGAACAAATCAATTATAGTATTACTTGAACATACCTCTTGCATGTTGATATCACCATTCTTGGAAGCTCATGAGTAGAAAAACTTTGACGAAATATACTTTCTTCTATCTACTTTTATAAATCTTCCCTTCAGGGTCAAAGATTTCTGGAAGTTCCTTACTTCAACTTCTTTAAGCAAATAATCTATTGCCTTTTGAAAACTCTTCAAGAGTTTCAATTCTAGTTATCAACTTGCATAACAATATTTGTATATGCTTCATGCATTTTGAATCGATTTAATCCTTATGAGGATGATAAACAAGTTTTCCAAAAACTTGTATATGCTTTAGATTTTGAACCCATTGGATATTTAATTTTGTCAAGCAATAACATTCAAGTTAGATGTATGACATCTTTTAGTGCCTAGATTGCAAGTCAAATAAGCTTTACGCTTACCAAGATGCATCATTCCACTTTTCACTTGATAATTATTTCTACACAAGCATGCTTTAATAGATGTAAAATTCATATCCTCATAATCTTTTACAATATTGCGCGCTATTGTATCAAAGATATTGTCAACGATATACCATTTTGTATCGATTCACAATACGACAAAACTTATTGAGATCTCATCACTTCATTATTTTTTAGGTAGCTACCCCTCTCATGAGGTTTCATAAAGTGTTATGTCGTAGGCTCTACAAGAGAACATTGTCTCCTTATTATGATCATTTTGATTCTTTGATCCTCCCCCTTTTTCAAGGATTATTTTATTTAGAATTGATTAGTCTATCATGCTTCATGCATGTCATAGACTTTTTCCTTAAGGGACATTCAATAGGAGTATTTACAACTTTTATGTTGCTTCTAATCTCCCCCTTATGTTAGACAAACTAACATATATCTCAATCTTTGGAGAATCTATCCTTGTGCATGAATGTATATTCATTGATTATATACCACATGTCAAAATAATCAGATGAAAAATATTTGGTCCCCGACCATAAATCAATTGAAAGAAAATTTGATCATAATTTATCGGTCTGATGCGTACAATTACTTTTGTATGCAATATCGTATTTCACATCAGCATATGAAGGTTTATTTTCATAAACAATGATTTTACTATTTGAGACATTTGGTGTCACATCATCTTGAGTATTTATCAACATTATCAAGATAAATTGTCTTGATTACATATTCTGAAATTGTGCTCTTAACTCAATTATTTTTGCACAAACAATTTTGTGAATGTCAAACTACTGGTTGACAACAAACGCACATGTGATTATCTTATAGATGCATCCTTTTATCATGTCACATGATAGGTGAACGGACCCATATTCACCTTTTATACTTTTCAGAATTTAGAGATTTAATCTCAACATTAGTTGATCCAATCAACTTGTCATGAGAACAAACAACAAAAGAATTCTTGAAGAATCTTCTAGTTTTTCAATGTATGTCCATTACTCAGTATGCATATCTTTGGGATGACCAAATTATTCATGCCAACTAATAAAATTATTAGTACTCGTAAACTCCAAGTTTACTACGTCATGTGCCTTTTGCTTTAGTAAATTTCTGATTTACTATTATATGAGTAAATTTCAATTTTATTACTCCAAGAGTAATTTTCAGATTTATTTCTTCTCAATTACTTTACCCTTTAGGTGAGTCGTGATCCCATCATTGAATGAACTAATCTGAAGAAAATTGTGCATGTAAACATATTATTTGTGCCAACATTTTTGCAAACATCAAGTTGCGAGATAATAATAGGCACACAGAGACCATATAGAAGAAAATTTGTTAGGACCATTAAATATTTAAACAATTCACTTGGTGGGTGACTAGGTCCACAAATATCTGTATATGTTCCTATAACGCAGAAAATTCAATCTCAACTTTCGTTTATGGTGGTCTCACAATTAGCTTGCCTTGCTAACAAGTAGTATAAGAAAATTCACCATTTAAAAGAATTTTTAGTTTCTTCCATGAAAGTCCATTTTAATTTTCCATAATTCGTCTAAACATTATAGACTAACGATGTCCCAGACGATCGTGTCAAACTAAGAAAGTACTGAAATTAGTAAACTTCTTATTTACCATAGAATGTGCCTCAATTACATTAATTCTTGTCCAATACAAGCCCGAAGATAAAACATGAAACTTTTCTATAATACATGTCTTCTTAGAGACATTCTTGGTGATACCACATCATTGACCAAGGTCGCAATCTTTCTCATGCCTAGCATGGTGGCTTACACCTCATTCCCTTTAGAGAATGGATCCATATTTTAGCATTTATCAGAAGTTCTCATTCTTCATGAATGGAACACAAACATGTGAGCTTATCAAATTATGATAGTTAGTACCTCATTCCATATTTATGTGCATTATTCAATCACTTGTCTTCTTTCAGACATATTATACACTAATACCACATTCACTTTTGTAATGGAGTAAATTCAGTAAATTTCATGACTCTTCATCTAAAACACATTAATTTTTCTTTAGTCATTATTATATCATCAATATGGTGCATTAAGACTCAAATTCAATGTCTTATCCATATAAAAGTGTCTTAGGTCATAAATCGACGGGTCTTGAACCCAATATCTTATCATCATAGTGCATCAGGAGTTTAACCCAATGTCTTACCCTCTTTGTGCGATTAGACATAAATCCATCGTCTTATTCTTTTGGTGCGATAAAACTTAAATCTATCGTCTTACCCATAATGAGGCTCAACCTCAAACCTTCAAAATAATTATAATTTTATCACTTTTGATGATCATTAATATGATCGTACATTATAATTACACACAAAATTGAGATTATTGATTTATTATAATCAACATTAGTAGTTAATAAATATAGCTTAATAGATCACATACCTCATATAAAGGTTGAAAACATACCTTTCACTAAATTGTGCTTATTCAATTATTAAAATAAATTAAGAAATTCTCTTCCCAATCGATTAAAATTAAACGTATAAAAAGTCAACAAGTCTCTTTAAATACTTACTTTAGATGGTACCTCCAGATCTGTTACATAAATAATTATAACATAAAGATAAATCATACCTTGAAGATATAAGAACCTTATTGCATAACTTATGCAAGATCTCTTTTGCACTTTTCCCGTCTTCTTCATAATTCTTTAAGAATAGAACAATCGTGCTGATAACGTGTTATGAAACTATATAAATTTAGAAGAAGAAGAAAGTAGGGAGAAGAGAAAAGACTTCTTATTTCTCTTGAAGTATATTCAGGATTCATAGATCTTTCACAAATCTTATTTACAATGAAGGAAAACCCTTTATTTATAGGGAAAACCTTACTTGGTCCCCAAGTAGGATTCCTAACCATATCCTACAAGGACTCCACATAATTAGACATTCACTATAATACAAATTGTTTATAACACTCCCCCTTGAATGTCGGTAGATTATGTGCCTCGTTAAAACCTTACTAGATAAAACCCAGTGGGAAAAAAATCTAGTGAAGGAAAAAGAGTACACATATCTAATAATACGCATTATGGATGCCTCATTAAAAACCTTACAAGGAAAACACAGTGGGACAAAACCTTGTGAGGGAAAAAGAGTACATCGTGTATTAACTCCCCCTTATGAGAACATCAATTCAGAGACTAGAATCTTCGTTTTCCAAGCTTGAGCACCATCTTCTTGAAAGTTGTAGTTGGTAGAGACTTGGTGAATAAATCAACAATAATATTACTTGAACAGACCTCTTGCATGTTGATATCACCATTCTTGGGAGCTTATGAGTGTAGAAAAACCTTGACGAAATATGCTTTCTTCTATCTGCTTTTATAAATCTTCCCTTCAGGGTCAAAGATTTCTGCAAGTTCCTTACTTCAACTTCTTTAAGCAAATAATCTATTGCCAAGAGTTCCAATTCTAGTCATCAACTTGCATAATAATACTTGTATATGCTCTATGCATTTTGAATCTATTTAATCCTTATGAGGATGATAAACAAGTTTTCCAAAAACTTGTATATGCTTTAGATTTTGAACCCATTGGATATTTTCATATCAATTTTGTCAAGTAACAACATTCAATATTAGATGTATGACATCTTCTAGTGCCTAGATTGCAAGTCAAATAAGCTTTACGCTTACCAAGATGCATCATTCCACTTTTCACTTGATAAATATTTCTACACAAGCATGCTTTAATAGATGTAGAATTCATATTCTCATAATCTTTTACAATATTGCGCGCTATTGTATCAAAGATATCGTCAACGATATATCATTTTGTATCGATTCACAATACGACAAAACTTATTGAGATCTCATCACTTCATTATTTTTAGGTAGCTACCCCTCTCATGAGGTTTCATAAAGTGTTATGTCGTAGGCTCTCCAAGAGCACATTGTCTCCTTATTATGATCATTTTGATTCTTTGATCCTCTCCCTTTTTCAAAGATTATTTTATTTAGAATTGATTAGTCTATCATGCTTCATGCATGTCGTAGACTCTATCTTTAAGGGACATTCAATAGGAGTATTTACAACTTTTGTGTTGCTTCTAATCTCCCCCTTATGTTAGACAAACTAACATATATCTCAATCTTTGCAGAATCTATCCTTGTGCATCAATGTATATTCATTGATTATATACCACATGTCAAAATAATCAGATGAAAAATATTTGGTCCCCGACCATAAATCAATTGAAAGAAAATTTGATCATAATTTATCGGTCTGATGCGAACAATTACTTTTGTATGCAATATCGTATTTCATATCAACATATGAAGCTTTATTTTCATAAACAATGATTTTACTATTTGAGATATTTAGTGTCACATCATCTTGAGTATTTATCAATATTATCAAGATAAATTGTCTTGATTACATATTCTGAAATTGTGCTCTTAACTCAATTATTTTTGCACAAACAATTTTGTGAATGTCAAACTACTGGTTGACAACAAACGCACATGTGATTATCTTATAGATGCATCCTTTTATCATGTCACATGATAGGTGAACGGACCCATATTCACCTTTTATACTTTTCAGAATTTAGAGATTTAATCTCAACATTAGTTGATCCAATCAACTTGTCATGAGAACAAACAACAAAAGAATTCTTGAAGAATCTTCTAGTTTTTCAATGTATGTCCATTACTCAGTATGCATATCTTTGGGATGACCAAATTATTCATGCCAACTAATAAAATTATTAGTACTCGTAAACTCCAAGTTTACTACGTCATGTGCCTTTTGCTTTAGTAAATTTCTGATTTACTATTATATGAGTAAATTTCAATTTTATTACTCCAAGAGTAATTTTCAGATTTATTTCTTCTCAATTACTTTACCCTTTAGGTGAGTCGTGATCCCATCATTGAATGAACTAATCTGAAGAAAATTGTGCATGTAAACATATTATTTGTGCCAACATTTTTGCAAACATCAAGTTGCGAGATAATAATAGACACACATGAGACCATATAGAAGAAAAATTTGTTAGGACCATTAAATATCTAAACAATCCACTTGGTGGGTGACTAGGTCCACAAATATCTGTATATGTTCCTATAACGCAGAAAATTCAATCTCAACTTTCGTTTATGGTGGTCTCACAATTAGCTTGCCTTGCTAACAAGTAGTATAAGAAAATTCACCATTTAAAAGAATTTTTAGTTTCTTCCATGAAAGTTCATTTTAATTTTCCATAATTCGTCTAAACATTATAGACTAACGATGTCCCAGACGATCGTGTCAAACTAAGAAAGTACTGAAATTAGTAAACTTCTTATTTACCATAGAATGTGCCTCAATTACATTAATTCTTGTCCAATACAAGCCCGAAGATAAAACATGAAACTTTTCTATAATACATGTCTTCTTAGAGACATTCTTGGTGATACCACATCATTGACCAAGGTCGGAATCTTTCTCATGCCTAGCATGGTGGCTTACACCTCATTCCCTTTAGAGAATGGATCCATATTTTAGCATTTATCAGAAGTTCTCATTCTTCATGAATGGAACACAAACATGTGAGCTTATCAAATTATGATAGCTAGTACCTCATTCCATATTTATGTGCATTATTCAATCACTTGTCTTCTTTCAGACATATTATGCACTAATACAACATTCACTTTTGTAATGGAGTAAATTCAGTAAATTTCATGACTCTTCATCTAAAACACATTAGTTTTTCTTTAGTCATTATTATATCATCAATATGGTGCATTAAGACTCAAATTCAATGTCTTATCCATATAAAAGTGTCTTAGGTCATAAATCGACGGGTCTTGAACCCAATATCTTATCATCATAGTGCATCAGGAGTTTAACCCAATGTCTTACCCTCTTTGTGCGATTAGACATAAATCCATCGTCTTATTCTTTTGGTGCGATAAAACTTAAATCTATCGTCTTACCCATAATGAGGCTCAACCTCAAGCCTTCAAAATAATTGTAATTTTATCACTTTTGATGATCATTAATATGATCGTACATTATAATTACACACAAAATTGAGATTATTGATTTATTATAATCAACATTAGTAGTTAATAAATATAGCTTAATAGATCACATACCTCATATAAAGGTTGAAAACATACCTTTCACTAAATTGTGCTTATTCAATTATTAAAATAAATTAAGAAATTCTCTTCCCAATCGATTAAAATTAAACGTATAAAAAGTCAACAAGTCTCTTTAAATACTTACTTTAGATGGTACCTCCAGATCTGTTACATAAATAATTATAACATAAAGATAAATCATACCTTGAAGATATAAGAACCTTATTGCATAACTTATGCAAGATCTCTTTTGCACTTTTCCCGTCTTCTTCATAATTCTTTAAGAATAGAACAATCGTGCTGATAACGTGTTATGAAACTATATAAATTTAGAAGAAGAAGAAAGTAGGGAGAAGAGAAAAGACTTCTTATTTCTCTTAAAGTATATTCAGGATTCATAGATCTTTCACAAATCTTATTTACAATGAAGGAAAACCCTTTATTTATAGGGAAAACCTTACTTGGTCCCCAAGTAGGATTCCTAACCATATCCTACAAGGACTCCACATAATTAGACATTCACTATAATACAAATTGTTTATAACACTCCCCCTTGAATGTCGGTAGATTATGTGCCTCGTTAAAACCTTACTAGATAAAACCCAGTGGGAAAAAAATCTAGTGAAGGAAAAAGAGTACACATATCTAATAATACGCATTATGGATGCCTCATTAAAAACCTTACAAGGAAAACCCAGTGGGACAAAACCTTGTGAGGGAAAAAGAGTACATCGTGTATTAACTCCCCCTTATGAGAACATCAATTCAGAGACTAGAATCTTCGTTTTCCAAGCTTGTGCACCATCTTCTTGAAAGTTGTAGTTGGTAGAGACTTGGTGAATAAATCAACAATAATATTACTTGAACAGACCTCTTGCATGTTGATATCACCATTCTTGGGAGCTTATGAGTGTAGAAAAACCTTGACGAAATATGCTTTCTTCTATCTGCTTTTATAAATCTTCCCTTCAGGGTCAAAGATTTCTGCAAGTTCCTTACTTCAACTTCTTTAAGCAAATAATCTATTGCCAAGAGTTTCAATTCTAGTCATCAACTTGCATAATAATACTTGTATATGCTCTATGCATTTTGAATCTATTTAATCCTTATGAGGATGATAAACAAGTTTTCCAAAAACTTGTATATGCTTTAGATTTTGAACCCATTGGATATTTTCATATCAATTTTGTCAAGTAACAACATTCAATATTAGATGTATGACATCTTCTAGTGCCTAGATTGCAAGTCAAATAAGCTTTACGCTTACCAAGATGCATCATTCCACTTTTCACTTGATAATTATTTCTACACAAGCATGCTTTAATAGATGTAAAATTCATATCCTCATAATCTTTTACAATATTGCGCGCTATTGTATCAAAGATATTGTCAACGATATACCATTTTGTATCGATTCACAATACGACAAAACTTATTGAGATCTCATCACTTCATTATTTTTAGGTAGCTACCCCTCTCATGAGGTTTCATAAAGTGTTATGTCGTAGGCTCTCCAAGAGCACCTTGTCTCCTTATTATGATCGTTTTGATTCTTTGATCCTCCCCCTTTTTCAAGGATTATTTTATTTAGAATTGATTAGTCTATCATGCTTCATGTATGTCATAGACTTTATCCTTAAGGGACATTCAATAGGAGTATTTACAACTTTTATGTTGCTTCTAATCTCCCCCTTATGTTAGACAAACTAACATATATCTCAATCTTTGGAGAATCTATCCTTGTGCATGAATGTATATTCATTGATTATATATCACATGTCAAAATAATCAGATGAAAAATATTTGGTCCCCGACCATAAATCAATTGAAAGAAAATTTGATCATAATTTATCGGTCTGATGCGTACAATTACTTTTGTATGCAATATCGTATTTCACATCAGCATATGAAGGTTTATTTTCATAAACAATGATTTTACTATTTGAGACATTTGGTGTCACATCATCTTGAGTATTTATCAACATTATCAAGATAAATTGTCTTGATTACATATTCTGAAATTGTGCTCTTAACTCAATTATTTTTGCACAAACAATTTTGTGAATGTCAAACTACTAGTTGACAACAAACGCACATGTGATTATCTTATTGATGCATCTTTTTATCATATCACATGATAGGTGAACGGACCCATATTCACCTTTTATACTTTTCAGAATTTAGAGAATTAATCTCAACATTAGTTGATCCAATCAACTTGTCATGAGAACAAACAACAAAAGATTTCTTGAAGAATCTTCTAGTTTTTCAATGTATGTCCATTACTCAGTATGCATATCTTTGGGATGACCAAATTATTCATTGCCAACTAATAAAATTATTAGTACTCGTAAACTCCAAGTTTACTACGTCATGTGTCTTTTGCTTTAGTAAATTTCTGTTTACTATTATATGACTAAATTTCAATTTTATTACTCCAAGAGTAATTTTCATATTTATTTCTTCTCAATTACTTTACCCTTTAGGTGAGTCGTGATCCCATCATTGAATGAACTAATCTGAAGAAAATTGTGCATGTAAACATATTATTTGTGCCAACATTTTTGCAAACATCAAGTTGCGAGATAATAATAGGCACACAGAGACCATATAGAAGAAAATTTGTTAGGACCATTAAATATTTAAACAATTCACTTGGTGGGTGACTAGGTCCACAAATATCTGTATATGTTCCTATAACGCAGAAAATTCAATCTCAACTTTCGTTTATGGTGGTCTCACAATTAGCTTACCTTGCTAACAAGTAGTATAAGAAAATTCACCATTTAAAAGAATTTTTAGTTTCTTTCATGAAAATCTATTTTAATTTTCCATAATTCGTCTAAACATTATAGACTAACGATGTCCCAGACAATCGTGTCAAACTAAGAAAGTATTGAAATTAGTAAACTTCTTATTTACCATAGAATGTGCCTTAATTACATTAATTCTTGTCCAATACAAGCCCGAAGATAAAACATGAAACTTTTCTATAATACATGTTTTCTTAGAGACATTCTTGGTGATACCACATCATTGACCAAGGTCGGAATCTTTCTCATGCCTAGCATGGTGGCTTACACCTCATTCCCTTTAGAGAATTGATCCATATTTTAGCATTTATCAGAAGTTCTCATTCTTCATGAATGGAACACAAACATGTGAGCTTATCAAATTATGATAGCTTTAGTACCTCATTCCATATTTATGTGCATTATTCAATCACTTGTCTTCTTTCAGACATATTATGCACTACAACCATATTCACTTTACGTAATGGAGCAAATTCAGTAAATTTCATGACTTCTCATCAAAAACACGTTAGTTTTTCTTTAGTCATTATTATATTATCAATATGGTGCATTGAGACTCACATTCAACGTCTTATCCATATAAAAGCGTCTTAGGTTCAATGGATCTTGAACCCAATATCTTATCATCATGGTGCATCAGGACTTTAACCCAATGTCTTACCCTCTTTGTGCGATTAGACATAAATCCATCGTCTTATTCTTTTGGTGCGATAAAACTTAAATCTATCGTCTTACCCACAATGAGGCTCAACTTCAAGCCTTCAAAATAATTATAATTTTACCACTTTTGATGACCATTAATATGATCGTACATTATAATTACACACAGAATTGATATTATTGAATTGTTATAATCAACATTAGTAGTTAATAAATATAGCTTAATAGATCACATACCTCATATAAAGGTTGAAAACATACCTTTCACTAAATTGTGCTTATCAATTATTAAAATAAATTAAGAAATTCTCTTCCCAATCGATTAAAATTAAACGTATAAAAAGTCAACAAGTCTCTTTAAATACTTACTTTAGATGGTAAGTTCACATCTGTCACATAAATAATTATAACATAAAGATAAATCATACCTTGAAGATTTAAGAATCTTATTGCATAACTTATGCAAGATCTCTTTTGCACTTTTCCCGTCTTCTTCATAATTCTTTAAGAATAGAACAATCGTGCTGATAACGTGTTATGAAACTATATAAATTTAGAAGAAGAAGAAAGTAGAGAGAAGAGAAAAGATCTTATTCATAGTTCAGGATTCATAGATCTTTCACAAAACTTATTTACAATGAAGGAAAACCCTTTATTTATAGGAAAAACCTTACTTGGTCCCCAAGTAGGATTGCTAACCATATCTTACTAGGACTCCACATAATTAGACATTCACTATAACACAAATTGTTTATAACAGTTTTGTCTAATTAATAGTAATAAATTTTAATAATAGAATATCTTGACTATGCATTAGTAGACTATGTATTTTTCATTTTCAAATTTTGTCTGAAGCATTTATTTCCATTCCGTCTGTTCTACTAGATGGTGTCACCTTGTTTATTACTTATTTGATTGAGTTGCAAAATGATTCTTATGATTAATTGAAAAGTTGCAAACTAAGATTGTTGAATTTTCTAAGGACAGACATCAAGAAAGAGAAATATAAGTTCAGATGAAGAAGATTTCATTGCAGACTTCATTGTGAGTACTCTAGTTTTTTTAGTTTTTTTTGGTGGTTAAATGAGGTGAGTACAATATTTATATAGTCTCGAAATTAATATCTCAAAATGTCACTTAATTTAAAATTTTATCTAACAAGTCATTAAACTTTATTTTATATCAATAAAATTATTAAACATAGGTTTTTTTTAATCAATATCATCAATCATCTAAATTTACGTTAGAAGAAAATATAACCTAGTAAAATAAAAAATCTTTTTATGTCATATATAACTATAGACCCCATAAGTAAATAACATTTTAAGAAAATGAAATTTTCTTTTTCGAATATATATAGGTGATTTTTTGAAAAAGAAAAAGAGGGACCAATTGTTGTAGATTGTTGATTAATTAGAGGAATTATTGATAGTATCAGTTGAAATTGTTGCAAATTTTAAGTTTTTAATTGTGTTAGTCTTACCATTAACGTGAACATGGTCGAATAACTCTTCAATTTAAATATAAAACAATTTTCATCTATTAATTTCTTACCATATGAATTAAAATCGATAATATTTTTTGTCCGTTAAAGAGCCTTAATAAGTTTTTAGTATTATGTTTATTTATTTTTGAAATTTATGATCATATGGAATAATACAAAAGTTATAATTGCCATATTAGATTTTTTACTGTAAATTTTAGTTTAGTGAATTTATTGACACAATAGTCAAGATGAAGTGATTTTATTGACATGATAGTAAATGTTCAGTAATTTTATTGATACAAAATGAAATTCAATGAATTTTCTAGATAAATTTTCAAAATGAGTAATCTGATGAGATATTTAATTCGTTATTTTCGTGGTGATTTTAATAGTTGTTTATCTAGATAACTATATGGCTATTCCAATATCAATCTGCTATTAATTCGTTTTGAAGATCTTAATAAACATAAATAAGAGTTCGCCACTTAAAGACGAAACTGAAAGACAAATTACATGTAACGACCCCCTTAGTCATTTTATGAATTTTACCCATTTATCTAAATTTAATTATTTTAGTAATTTTTATAAATAATTTATGATTTATCGAAATGAGTGCTACAAATTTTAAAATAAATTAAGAGTTAAATAAGTTTTATAAAATAATAAAAGGAAATAAATGTACTTAATTTTAAGAAAATAATAATAATTATAATAATATTAATAATAATAAAATGATAATAACTAATTTAAAAAAAAACAAAGTGCTAAGCCCAATTGAAAAGGAAAAAAAAAAGGTTAAAAGCTGCTGCTGTTGTTAGCAGCAACAGTCACGCATAAACTTTTTTCTAAAAAAAGAATATATCATGCAGTGTAACAAAAAAAAAAAGAAAAGAAGAGAGGCAACGTTGCATCATTAAAGAGTAACCATATTTTTTAATCAGGTAAAAAATTCAATCTTTTATAATTGGGTTGAATTATTTTGTACAATTATTTATGAAATCATTAACACCAAAGGGTTAAATTGTTAAAGTGTTTTTATCAATTGATTTTAAATTTGGTTAAGATCGTATTTTTTTATTTGTGGGTTAATGTATGACTAAGGTGTTTAGTGGGTGAGCAATAAGAAAGTTATAATTTTGAATTGCAATACAGAAATAATTCAAGCTTTTATATTGTTATATGCGTGTAACTAAGGAGTTATTGTTGTGATTGCACATAGTGAATAATGTGATATCCTTAACAAAATTAAAGCTTTATATGCCTAAATGTGAGAGAAGATATTCACAAGTTTTTGAATCAATGACAATGATGTTTTCTATTCAAACTTACGACACTTGTAGAATTATTGCAAAAGCACGCTAGTCCAAGTCAATGATTGTCAATTAGGAGTTAGTTAGAATTGCGGAATGAATGATATATTGAGATTTTTGTCTAATAATATTTTATACGGTGGTCCATAAGTATGCATAATGGTTATGGGTTTGGTTTGGTTTCACAATTTTCTTATAGCTATCAAGTTATAATTCAAGTTTTGTTATAATGAGATAGGTAATTAAATATTAAGGGCATTGTATTATATGAATATCATTAGATTTATGATACTGGAAAAGGAAAACGTAATCCTAGACATGAAATTTGGAAATATGAGGATTGACATCTTAATTGACATCAATATTACGAGCTTGATTACATATCTGAGTGAGTTTTTGTGTTTAGACTAGACTTATAGTAACTTGAGTTTTGTTAGGTTCGAAATCTTATTATGACTAATAATATGAATAGATTGCTTTGAGTTGGAAGTCCAACGAAAAGAGGAAGGCTCAAGTCACAGAGTGATTGTTCAACTATTTGAGCCAAGTGGATTTCTATACTCTTGTTAAGTGTATGAAATGCGTATATTTCCTTGTGGTATATGTTTGGGAGTAACGGGATAGGTGATGGGTTGACTTGTCCACATTGATTAATTCTAATGATGAAAAAAAGGCTAGTAATTAGACAACATATTTTTTTTTACAAAACTTTGTTTTTTTTAACCTATCAAATACAAAATAAAAACAAAATTCAATATTTGTAAATGGATTAGTGTTTCGCAAAAAAAATAATCTTTAAAACTTTATTTTTGGATCTCCTTAAAGATTTTGATAATTGACAAATAGAGGAATAGATGAAAGAAACAGGTTGCGCGATGTTTTCCTTTTAGACTAAATCCGACTTGGATAGGGAGAACGTCAACCACACGAATTAGAACTTATAAAGCTGTGGAGTTATTTCTCTTTTGACGAGCAACCAATACAGAAAATTTCCTTTTATGAAGGAGTTCGCAGACAAGATAGTTTTCTTAATCAAATAGGAATCTCAAGAGCAATAGGATATGAAGATGAAAGAAGGAAAACTACTTCATACTTGTTTAAGGAAAACTTACGGCAGAGAGGAAAGAAGCGTAAGATTTATTGGGCAGTGATAAAGAATCCAAGTTGAACTTAACAAAGTTTTGTAGAGGCAAAGACAAAGGTGATTCAGACAAAGAGTTGAAGATGCGGCGAAGACAAGTTCGAGTTGAACGAGGAGTTCCACACAAAAGAGGAGTCCTACATAAAGTAGGATTTCTAGTTGAAATAGGTTTTGGATTCCATTCCAAATCTATAAATAGGACGATAGTTTCGCTTGATAAAAATTGCTCACTTACATAGAGAGAAGATCAAAACACGATCAAGAGGTTTTAGAGAGTTTTGAGATTTATTGGGAATGTTGCAAATTTGTGAGAAAACGTTGTAAGATTGTAACTAAGAGTTTTGATTAAATTTGAGTGTGTCTGTAGGATTCGTCAAACAAGTTTGAGAAACTTGACAGACTGTAGAACACTTAAACCTGTTTTTTTTTGTCTTGGTAGCTAGGAATTAGAGTTTATAATTTTTTAGCTAGGAATTAAAGTTTATAATCCTCTACGAATTAGAGTTTATAATTTCTTAGGTTACATAGGCTTGTAATCTTTTGTCGAGACTTGATGTTTAATAAAGTGGAGTTAAATCCTACAGAGGTGTAGGTAGTTATTTTTATCCTTTCTGAGTTGGGGTTTTCCGCGATAAAATATTGTGTCATTATTTTATTGCTTCACAAAACGGAACTGATGTAATCTGCGAAGGAGCATATAGAATATACTTGTTCCTTAGGCGAATTTGGGGGTCAAAATTCCAACACCTAATTTTATTGATTCGAATAAACATTATAAAAACAAGAAGAAAAAATTTATATACATATTTTCCTTTATTTGATGAGGACAAGTGGGGTGTGGTCTGTTGTACAAATAGAAAAATATGCTTAATAAAACATGCAATTTTATAATGTCAATCATGTATTAAGAAATAAAATAAATTCAAATCGTTGCAATAGGTATGTAAGATGTTGTCATAGAGCTATCCCAATGGTTTATAACACGTTACATAAGCTTTCGTGGCCATAGGGTTTATGCAACGGTTCACAATGGTCGTTGCCATAGCATTCGCCTGTTGCGATGGTTATTAATTTCTCTGGTGCAACAAAGGTATCTGGTTTATGCAGCGGTCCATAACCGTTGCCATAGACCTTTATTGTAACATATATATTTATGTCGTGACTTTAAGTGACCTATTGCAACATTTATATGACTTCTTGCAACACTTATGCTACCGATTGCAACAACTCTCTTTACCTACTGCACCGGTTCTAGTAACATATTATAATGGTTCAAACAAAATAGCTATTCCATGCAATTGTAAAATAATATTTACATATATGATAAATTGTTATATCAGACAACCTAGCTAGGATCCACTAGTAATATATACCCTAAAATAAAAAATTTCAAACTCAAATGATTAGTTAAGTTTTACAAGATCCAAGAGTTTCAAAAATATTAAAATTTTTGATAGCAACGAATATTAGAACATCTATCAACAATTCAAAAATCTTGTCAAGTTAGATCAAGATCAACATTACTGTCATCTTCTCTCCTTCCTTCATTTTCTAACACCTACAAAAGAGCATAAATGATGTCATACAATGCACCAATATATCATTTTGACAATAAGCAAGAAAAGTTTATTGTCCTTTGAATAAATAAGAGAAATCTAGCATAGATATGATATTCAAGAGACGTACTACTTTTGTTTGTAATGACATACCAATGTTGTTTTCAATGACTCGTTCAAATTTCTTACATTTTTCGCCCATCTATCTCCACAATAATAAAACCTTAACAATATATTTCTAAAATAATTTTGGGTGTGTTTGGAATATCTACCACACACGTAACATTATACATATCTATTGATGTAATGTTTGTAACAAGAAAAGAAAGAAAAGTTTATTCAAAAATATATTTTTTTCTTCAAAAGGCATTCAAAGTAATTTTTGAGGAATGGAAAGGAGTATGTTGCTGTAGTAGAGTTCATCAACAGTGAAAGTTGTGGTTTCTTTATTATTATTGATAATTTGAAACTTAAATTCTCTGTTTTGTAGGAAAGAAGATGTTTATAATGAGTATAATGCTTTGTACTTGTAACTACTTAGTATAAAAAAACAAATGCAGGGGAGGGAGATGTTGAAATCAAACATCTACCACCGACAACATTAAGAATCATATATATATATATATATATAATTTTTTTTATCACAATCCCATCTCTTCACAAACAGATCATTTAAGTCAAAAAATTCAATAGCATATAAGTGTAAATGACCAAAAAAACATGAAATATTGATAGAAATAAGATGAAACAAGACAAAATGAAGTCCATGATATTACCACAATGGTCACCTAGACAGTAAGGAAAATGACAATCGAAAGCCTTAGAAAATTAAGAGAGTATACCTATGACTTGCTTAAGAGGTTATATATGTCTATATGTGATCAAAACACATATGGAGCAGGAACTAGATGACGATAATTAGGTTGATCATAGAAAATACAATATTAGCAAAACATTTCTATGGATAATCAGAATAAAAATTATGTACCACTTATGGAGGGTGAGGAATTAAGAATGTTCGAAACAACAAGTCCCACAACCATTGACATTGTGCAAGCAAGTACAAATGAAGTGCAAACTCAAGACAATATTGACATTGTACAAGCAAATACATAATAAAGTGCAAACACAAGATAATAGCGATAATATTTACCCCAAACATAAAGAATCGTTTTATTGTCACTTGACTTTAAACAACTGACATCGAATTAAAAACCCCAGACTCCACAACATGACTAGGAAAACCTCGGGGAATAGTCCATCTTATCCCATTTTTTAAAGGTTTGGATTTAACAATGTGATATTACTAGTGCTCGTCATGTAGTAAGGACTGTTTCCACTTCCATACAGGTAGCTATATGGATTATAATGATTAGGAGGCTGTTTTTGAGCACTTCTCACGATTCAAAATTGGATGTGATGACACTTGTGTTATCCCACTAAGACAAGTCAGTCTAAAACTCAACTATATAATAAAATACGGAAAATTTACTATCAATTTAAATTATACCTTTCATCCTTACTAAAAGACGATTGGCCTTTACTATTTACACAGTTACTAGCCTTTACTATTTACACAGTAACTTGGCATTTACTATTTACACAGTAACTTGACTCCTACTATTCATGAATGTGACTCTTTTTTTTACTTTATTTTATTTTATTTTTTTTTAATTTTTTTTTATTGGCCTTCTTGGCCGACAATTTACATGACTCAAAAAGTAAAATTATACAAATTGACTAATTTGTACATATCTCTTTGTGCCTATTTTTTCCTTTACCTTCTTCTTCTTAGTTCATTCCAGCTGTACGTCTGGGACATAGTTATCTTCTCCATTGCATTTTGAACATATATGTTCCTGATACTTATGTCCAATCAGTTTGCAATATCTGGTTAATAATTCTTTCGAAATAAATTCTTGCTTCAAAGCTCTAGTTGTTGGCGGTAATTCTGGCTTTAACAAAGATAATATCCATCTTTGTACTTCTGCCATATCTGCTGTCCTAACTTCTTTGGAATTTGCATATATCATTAAATGGTCTCTGGAATAATAACTCCAAATAGCAATTCCTTGTAGATAATTTGTAGCTAGTTCTTGGATTATAGTTGATAGCCCAATTGTCCTTTTATTTGCATAAAAATTAGGTATCTCAACTTTAGGTATTTCTGGCTGTGCCGATATATCCTCTGGTATTATCATTTCCCGTGTCAATCCCATTTTGACAACTTGGATAGTTGGTTTTATTTCGTCAAAAAGTATT
>NC_028648.1:48757567-48760120 GCF_001406875.1 Solanum pennellii | reverse complement strand
GGTTAGTTTTAGGTTGTGCGATTAGTTTGTTGTAGCCTTGCAAATGTTGGGTTACATAATCCTGTGTTTTTTCTGTAGTGGTAGTAGATCTTGGCTTGAGGTTTAAAAAAGTTTGGATTGTATATATGTTTTGGATATATGATTGGGTAATATGGTTATATATCTTCTTTTCTCTGTTTAGGCTTTCTGCGTAGGTAGAAGTTTGTGGATTTGGTGTTATATCTATAATTTGTTTTCTGGGAATGAATGGTTTTTCAAATAGGCTGTATAAATTGATATTTTTTCCTTTACTTGTGTTTGCTTCATTTGTACGTGCAGTTGATAATTTGTTAGTATTTTGAGTTTTTAGGTGTTTCTCAACGTCACCTTTTAGTTCTGGTCTTTTATCGTCTGCCGGACGACGTAGCTCCGCATATTTAGAGTCATGCTGCTGACTATTAGATGCTTTCTTCAATAGTTGCACTTCACTGTCAAGACTTTCCACTTTTTGGCAAAGTGTAGTTATGGCAGTTAGTATTTTTTCTTGTATATTTGGACTAGTTTCCTCGTGAGAGATAATCTGCAATAATATTTTTGTCAGTTTTTATCACTTCAATTGTAAATGTAAAGTTTAATATATTTAATACTAATCTCCTTATTTCTTTTGTTGTAACTGAGTCTGTTACCTTTTTAGTTATCCACCATTTTACTTGTGTATTATCTGTTCTCACAATAAATTTGTTATAAACAATATATGGTTCAAATGCTAATAAACATTTATATAATGCGAATAATTCTTTTCTATTTATTTCCCATTTCATTTGTGCTTCTGCATAAGATCCTGAATAATATCTGCAATGGTGTTCTATTTTTTCTTTTTCATATTTGTATTTTAAAACTCCTCCATAACTATGATTACTTGAATCTGTTTCAACAATATAAGTAAATGATCTATTTTCATCAGGAAAATATAGTTTTGGTAATTTTTTATATAAACTCTTAATATGTCTTATATGTTCTTTATCCTTATTGTCGAAATGATATTCAACATCGTTTTTAAGTTTTTTATGTAATGGTTTTAAATGTTCTGCTATTTTCAGTATATATTCTCTTACTTGGTTTACTAATCCTAGAAAGGATTGTAATTTCTTTTTTGTATCTATATTTTCATCAACGGTGATTATTTTTTGTACTATGTGATTTTGCATTTTTATTCCATTTCTATCTATTTGTATTCCTAGAAATTCTATCTGTGGTTTCATAATTTCTGCTTTCTTTTTACTTAAACTTATACCTGAATGTTTAATTATATGTATAAATTTTTCTAATAATCTAATATGTTCATCTTGTGTTTTAGAATATAATAATATATCATCTATATGGACAATACAATTTTCTAATTGATTAAAATAGTTATCCATAAAATGTTGATATCTACCTGGTGCATTTTTATATCCAAACGGTAAAACATTCCATTCATAGAAACCTTGTGGTACTGTGAATGCTGTTAGCTGTTTAGATTCTTCTTCTAGTTTTAGGTGATAAAATCCTGATTTACAGTCAAATTTACTAAAATAGTTATATCCTTGTATTTGTCTTATTTTTAGTATTTTATTTGGTGTTGGGTAATTGTATGTTTTAGTTTTGGCATTTAGATTACGATAATCTATAACCATTCTACTTTTTCCTCTTTTTTGTTCACTATGTTTATTAACTATGAATGCAGGACTTGTATGTTTACTATTACTTTCTTGTATATAATTATTTTTCAATAGTTCTTCTATGTGTATTTTGAATTCTTTCAAATCATCAAAATTATATTTTAATGGTTTCTGTGTTATTATACTATTTTCATCTATTAATTCAATTTTTATTTTTGTTTTATGCTTTTCCCATCCTTGTAATGGATTTTGATTATATAGTAATTCTAGTTGTTCATTAATTATTTTCACTTTGTCTATTGTACATATTATAATTTCTAATTGTGTTATTTGTTTTTTATTTATATTCTCCATTTCTTGATTTATTTTTTCACTTCCTTTTATCCATTCTATAGGTTTGCGTTGTTTATTATTTACTCTTTTTGCACCTATTTTGTTTCCGCATGGTGTAGTAAACCACCAATGTGTTTTTGTTATTATATGTGGGTAAAATTTATCTAGAAATGACATTCCTAATAACATATCTTTCGTTGTAAACTCAAAATTATACATTTCTTCTATTGTTAGTATTTTATCCCATATTTGTATTTTTATATTTTTTGCTTCATATGTAATCATACTTCCTTCATTATTAAATCCTGTTACTACCATAGGTGTTTCTAATTTTTCCCATTTATCTTCTGGTAAACAATTATATTTACATATATTTGCTTCTGCTGCTGTATCTATCATAGGGGTATAGTATCTGTTGTGGTATCCTTTTACAATAATTTTTGCAAGTATATATATTTTCATTATTCATTTCGTCCTTTTAATGATTATTTTCTTATTTTGACAAGTTATTGTTAGTTGTTCATTTTCTATATTGTATGGTTTAACTTTTTCTAACCATTTTATTCCTAGTGTAATGTTC
>NC_028648.1:48755381-48757455 GCF_001406875.1 Solanum pennellii | reverse complement strand
TATTTACAATCTATGATGTGTTCTTTCTGGCTAACTACATAGTATTCATCTTTTTGTCTTTTAAACCAATTTCTTATTATAGGTACTTCAAGTATTTTTTCAACACTTAAGTCTAATTCTTTTCCTTTTATTTGTTCAAAAATTGTATTATCAAATATAATTTTTTGTTCTGATAATTCTTCATTTTGATAATCTTCTTTAGATATTATTTTTATATCATCTTCAGACATTATATTTCTTCATCTATTTCATCATTATCTAGATTAATATTTTCTTCTTCATTTTCAGTTTCTATATCCGTTACTTCATATATACTATCGTTTTCACTTAATTCATAGTCTATATATTCTATTTGCATATATTTATCATTATCTATTATTATTTCTGCAATCTGTTTTCTTTTTGGGTCTTTGGGTAATTTACAATCTCTAGCTAAATGTCCTATCTTTCCGCAATTATAACAAGTGCATTGTGATATTTTTCTTTTTGGTCTATATGACCTTTTTATTTTATAAGTTTTTACATAATATCTTTGTCTTGGTTTTTTATATTTATACCTAGTTTTAGTTTTTCTATAATTTTTATATCTCTTAGGTCTTTGCTTTTTATAATATTTATTTGTACAACCAAATTGTGGTGCTGTTTTATTTTTGCAACAAGCTAAATTTTTAATTAATACTTTTTCCATTTTTATTTTTTCTTTTTGTTTTTCACATAGTTGTATAAACCATTGGTGCAAAAATTTTATTCTAGATCCTAAAGTATCTGTTAATCCTTCATCATTCCAATCTTTAATTATTTTTGTACTAAATGGTTCTGGTAATTTTGTAAAATATTGTTGTCTTATTTCTTTCGCTTCATTTATATCATATCTTGCTTTGTAATAATATTCTTTGAATGCACATGTGTATTCTTCTATATAACACATTTTACATATAGCTAATTTTGTCATAAGTTGTCTATTTATTATTTTTTCTCTATTTTGTTCTTTTATTTCTGTGGTCATACCTCCAAATTCATTTCTTATTGCTAGTTCATATTTATCTAGTATATCTATATTTGTTGTTGATGGAGATCCATCCATTTTCTTATCACTTCTAAGTGTTTCTAGACTTTCTGGGGGTAAATTTTCTATCCATAATTTTGTTGTTCCAACAAATGTTCTTTCTATATATTTCGGCGTTTCTTTTGCTGTTATTTTGTTATCAATTAATTGTTTAGATATATTTCCTATCCATAGTAATATTGCTTTATTTATATCTGTAACACAATCTAGATCTAAGAAATTATATCGTGCAGTTATTGGTTTAGGTGTCCATTTTTTATTTAATCTACTATTCCATATTGCATTTGTTCTATCTGATTGTTCATAATTTTCTGTATAGTAAGTTGGTGCTGTCCATTTAGGACTACTTCTGGGACTATTTCTGGGACTATTGTCCGTTGTTTTAACTCTTGATGTACTGGGTCGATTCATATCTCCTGTATTTATTTCTAATTTTTTCGGCTTATTTATTTGTTCTAGAATTTCTGTGTATGTTTCACTTATATCACTTATTTCTGATTTTTGATCGTTTGTTGTATCTGATTCATTTATTTCATCTGTTTCATTTACTTCAAGGTTTTCCTTTAATTTTTGTTTCATTTCATTTATTTCATTAGTTTATTCGAATTCTTTATCTTTTTCTTTTTGTTTTTCCCTTTGTTTAATGTCATATAATAATTTTAACTTAGCTAATTCTTGTTCTAATTCACTTATTCTTGTATTTTTTATTTCTTCTGAATGTTGTACTTCTTGCTTTGCTTGTATTTTTATTTTTTCAATCTCTCTTGATTTATCTATTTCTTCATTTTTTTTGCTATTCTTACCATAGCTGCCAAACTATCTTCTAATTTTGCTGTTTATTTGTCACGACCCAAAACCGGGGCCGCGACTGGCACCCACAATTTCCCTCCTATGTGAGCGAACCAACCAATCTAACCCTTATCATTTTAACATATATCAACAGAAAATAATGCGGAAGACTTAAACTCATTAAATAACACAAATCAACATCTATTAATTCCCCAAAAT
>NC_028648.1:48744331-48753773 GCF_001406875.1 Solanum pennellii | reverse complement strand
TCTATTTTTTCTATGTTCTAACTCTTGCTCTAATTCAGTTATTTTTTCTATTAGTCTTTGTCTATGTTCTATTTCTTTATCCATTTATATTTTTCTGTACAAAATTTTAAAAAGTTTACTTAATTTGCTTGGATCTTTAATAAATTTTATCTTATAAATATTATTACTTCTTTTTTGCCAAATTTCAAACCTTTTTGGTTCAATCATACTTTTATAATTCTAAGTCTATTTCATCATATAGATCTATGTCATCTGGTATGATTAATTCTGCCCAACTTTGGGTTGTTTCTTCTATTATTTCTAATATTAATAATTTTTCATAAATTATTCTCTTTATGTCAGAATCAAGGTCTTTTAATTAAATAGAGTACTATTATCTTGTAATTAACATCATCATTTAACAAATAGGTATTCATTTTTATCATATGCTTTGCTTTTTAAAGTTTATTCCCTCATAAGTATCAGGAACATATATGTTCAAAATGCAATGGAGAAGATAACTATGTCCCAGACGTACAGCTGGAATGAACTAAGAAGAAGAAGGTAAAGGAAAAAATAGGCATAAAGAGATATGTACAAATTAGTCAATTTGTATAGTTTTACTTTTTGAGTCATGTAAATTGTCGGCCAAGAAGGCCAATAAAAAAAAAAGTCACATTCATGAATAGTACTCTATTTATTAAAAGACCTTGATTCTGACATAAAGAGAATAATTTATGAAAAATTATTAATATTAGAAATAATAGAAGAAACAACCCAAAGTTGGACAGAATTAATCATACCAGATGACATAGATCTATATGATGAAATAGACTTAGAATTATAAAGTATGATTGAACCAAAAAGGTTTGAAATTTGGCAAAAAAGAAGTAATAATATTTATAAGATAAAATTTATTAAAGATCCAAGCAAATTAAGTAAACTTTTTAAAATTTTGTACAGAAAAATATAAATGGATAAAGAAATAGAACATAGACAAAGACTAATAGAAAAAATAACTGAATTAGAGCAAGAGTTAGAACATAGAAAAAATAGACTTGAACAAAATATGTTAGCAGGAGTATGTAAAAAATCAATATTAGCACAAAGAAAAGTTAAATTTATGTTGGAAATATAAATAGAATGCCTTGAATATAGGTTACAACATAATATAATTTACAAGTTATAATGAATAAAGAAGAATTTGCAGTAGATGAAAAGACATATGAAAACCAANATGATTTATTTACAAAGGCAAATGCCACTTACATACAAGTTCCTAATGACCTTTCATCCTTACGAAAAGACGATTGGCCTTTACTATTTACACAGTTACTAGCCTTTACTATTTACACAGTAACTTGACCTTTACTATTTACACAGTAACTTGACCTTTACTATTTACACAGTAACTTGACTCCTACTATTCATGAATGTGACTCTTTTTTTTTTTTTGACTGTCACGTGTACAAATCTCTAAAGCATTATAATTGAATTAAAATAAAATATAAGTCTCATTGGACATTATTTCTAGAGTATAACAAAATCATAAACAGGACTAAGAAGGTCTACTGAGATGACAAACAACTATCTCACAAATCTCCAAGAAGCCTAGGAAAGAAGAGAATATATCACAAAGGTTCAGACTAGAAACCTACAAAAAAATTGTAGAAGCAAGGGGTGAGTACAAAACCACACGGTACTCAACAAGTAATCCTCTAAACACAATCTAAGGGAAGAGAATACGAGTACTCCTTACACCCCATGGAAACCTCCAAAACTACAACCTGCATACAACCAACCCAACCTAACAGTTTCCATTTTACATTACACACAACTCAACAACTACACTCTAACAATTACATATCCTCAACAACAAGCTTTTTATTCATCAATCACAACTTTCACAAAAAGGCACTCATAATATCAACAACACAAGATCAATTTCATCAATTATAAAAGTGTGAAATGTTATGAAATGCAATGTCAAGTATAATGCATATCAGACCTATTGATACACATCCGCTGTCTCTCAGTATGGGACCCATGGGGGACATATATGTGGATGCATCCATAGCGGCGTGTGATACGACCCTCGATAATAATATCCATCACGGCGCGCCATACGTCCCTCAAAATGGTACATTGTTTTTAGTTTCTTATTCTTTCTCAATTTACATAACATTTTTCACAATCATGTTTCAGAACAATACAAATGAAATGTTCACTCAAATAACGAGGATATGGCCATTTTCGTAATATTTCACAATTCATTACAACACAATCATGATACAACATCAACAATGATTCGAAAAGCCTTTCAAAACATTCTCAACACTTCACACAAATAATTGATTACATTGCCTTTTATTACCGTTTTTCATCACTAGAATTAACGAATGTGGACAAGCAAACCCATCACCAAGTCTCATTACCCGCAAACACATATTACAAGGAAATACACAAATTTCATATACTTAACAAGGATTTAGAAATCTACTTGCCTCAAATAGTCGAACAATCACTTTGGGACTTCACTCTTTCTCCTTCATTGAGCCTCCAAATAAATGCAATCTATTCATTAAGTAATTACAATAAGACTTTCGAACTAAAAACACTCATATGTCATATGTGTAACTTAGACCCAAAACTCACCCCGAATTTATATAAAGTTTCTAAATCTTAATTCCATCCAATAAGACAAATCTCATACTTTGTGAATTTCAAGTGTAACATCAAGTCATAATATCTCCAATATCATAATTTAATGATATTAACATAATACCATACACCTAATATTTAATTATCTATCTTCAATATAACAACTTTAAATCATAATGTAATAACTATAAGAAAATCTGAAATCTAAACCAAGTCCACCATCCGTAACTTGGATCACGAAAAGAACGATAGAACAAATACTAAGATCTCACACCAAGATTTTGTTGGCGTCCAATTACTATAAATTTATCACTTGATTATTTTTCCGATGGTTAATTCATCATTACTCAAATTAGTAAATTTTAAAGTCAACTTTCAGCACTATATTTGTCCTATAATTTTTCAAGAAATAATATTGCATTAAACTACCACTTTCATTCTCATTCACCAATAATATATTTAATCAATGAATACCATTAATTGTTAAACATTGACGGACTTTCATTAACTCCATGTGCCCCACTAAATTAATATATTCTCTTGTCCTTATTTACTTGTCCATATTTCCTTTTATAACTGTCTATTTATTTATCCATTTTAACAAATCAAGAAATGACAACAATTATTTTTCTAATATGTTCTTATTTAATTTTAGAAAATTTATTATACTACTAAGTCGTAATGCATGCTTTTTGGAACTAGAAAATATATTTATTATACGTGAGGAGTTGCATAATCTTTTATGTTAAAGGTAAAATTATAACTAACATATGATAATAATTGATCTATTAATATGTGTGCCACTTCTAAAGTGGACAACTAAATAGAAACAGAGAAGGTACATATTATCCATGACAATATTACATTTAACTTAACAATTTAAATTTTGATTTTTCTCTTTCACCTCACATCAATGATATAGGATAATATTAATAGATTTGTCTCACACTTAAAATAATATAGATAATATTATTTTCCCATTTTATTTCCATTACTTTTACCATATATATTTTTGTGCTTGTCCGCGTTTTCCCAACAAACTGTTATCAGAGCCAAGGTTTTATCTGAGTATGCTCTGTGGTTGCAGCACAGTCTGAACTTCCACATCAGAAAAGATTTACTTTGATTTGCGATAACTATATTTTTTGGGGAAAACAATGGAAGCCAACACAAGTAGAATGGTTACTTTGAATGGTGTTAATTATGCCATTTGGAAGGGAAAAATGGAAGATTTGCTTTATGTTAAGAATTTTTACAAACCAGTATTTACCACTGTAAAGCCTGATAACAAAACAGATGAAGAGTGGAATCTGTTGCATAGACAGGTCTGTGGATTCATTAGGCAATGGGTCGACGATAATGTGTTGTACCATATTTCTGGGGAAACACATGCTCGAACCCTATGGGAGCATCTTGAAAGTTTGTATGCTCGAAAGACTGGCAACAACAAAATGTTCTTAATAAAGCAGATGTTGAGTTTGAAGTATCATGATGGTTCTCCGATGACAGACCATCTGAATAATTTTCAGGGGATAATGAACCAATTATCTGCTATGGGCATCAAATTTGATGAAGAAATTCAAGGCTTGCTTCTACTTGGTTCCCTACCAGATTCATGGGAAACATTTAGAACGTCATTGTCAAATTCTGCTCCGGATGGTGTGATCTCTATGGATTCCGCCAAGAGTAGTGTCTTGAACGAAGAGATGAGAAGAAAAACTCAAGGTTCCTCTTCGTCGGATGTCCTGATAACTGGCCCCAGGGGGAGAAATAAAACTCGTGGTTCTCAGCATAGAGAACAAAATAGGAGCAAATCCAAAGGCAGACTTAAGGATATTGAGTGCTATCATTGTGGCATGAAAGGGCACACAAAGAAGTTCTGCAGGAAGTTGAAGAGGGAGAACAAAAACAAAGAGGAAACTAAAGAAGATGGCAATGAAAATTGCCTAGCCACCGTCACCACCGAAGATCTTGTTACCGTTCTTGATGCAAACATGATAAATATTGCTTGTGATGAGTCAAGCTGGGTTGTGGACACTGGTGCCGCATCTCATGTGACATCAAGGAAGGATTTTTTCTCTTCCTACACTCCTGGTGATTTTGGAACCTTGAGTATGGGTAATGAGACTGTTTCTAGGGTGGTTGGTATTGGTACAATTTGTTTGGAAACTAGTGTTGGAACTAAACTAGTTTTGAACAATGTGAAACATGCTCCTGATGTTCGTCTGCACCTAATTTCTGTTGGTGTTTTAGATGATGAAGGATATGTTAGTACCAACGGTGATGGAAAATGGAAGCTCATTAAGGGTTCCTTGGTTGTGGCTCGTGGTAACAAACGTCGTGGTCTATACTGGACTACGGCCTCTGCTTGTGTTGATATGGTGAATGCGGTTGAGAGCGATAGCTCTTCAACATTATGGCACAAGAGGCTTAGCCACATTAGCGAGAAAGGACTTAATGTTCTAGCCAAGAAGAAATTATTGTCAAATTTCCAAAGTGCTAAATTAGAAAAATGTGAGCACTGCTTGGCTGGTAAACAAAATAGAGTTTCCTTTAAGTCCTACCCTCCTTCGAGAAAGACAGAGTTGCTTGAGTTAGTGCACTCTGATTTATGTGGTCCAATGAAGACAAAGACATTGGGTGGTGCACTTTACTTTGTCACTTTCATTGATGATTGCTCGAGAAAACTTTGGGTCTATGTCTTGAAGACTAAAGACCAAGTGTTAGGTGTCTTTAAGCAGTTTCAGGCTTCAGTTGAAAGAGAAACTGGAAAGAAATTGAAATGTATTCGTACTGATAATGGTGGTGAATATTGTGGACCATTTGACGAATACTGCAAGCATCAAGGTATTAGACACCAGAAGACTCCTCCCAAGACTCCTCAGCTTAATGGTTTGGCTGAGAGGATGAACAGGACCTTGATGGAAAGAGTTAGATGTTTGCTTTCTGAAGCAAAGTTGCCAAACTCATTTTGGGGTGAGGCTTTATTGACCGCTGCACATGTTATTAATCTATCTCCTGCTGTTGCTTTGCAAAGTGATGTACCAAATAGTGTTTGGTATGGAAAGGATGTTTCCTATGACCATTTGAGAGTATTTGGTTGCAAAGCTTTTGTACATGTGCCGAAAGATGAGAGGTCAAAGTTAGATGCCAAGACAAGGCAATGCATCTTCATTGGATATGGCCTAGATGAATTTGGTTACAGGCTATATGATCCAATTGAAAAGAAACTTGTGAGAAGCCGTGATATTATTTTCATGGAGAATCAAACAATTGAAGATATTGACAAAGCGGAGAAGGTAGAATCTTCAAATTTTGATGGTATAGTTCATCATGATGAAGTTCCTCACACAAGTGTGCATGATGTTGTTGGGTTTGATAATCATGGTGACGCCCAGAATCATGTATCGAATCAACATGTTGATGTTGATAATAACAATGATATTGTTATTGATGATCCTGTTGCTCATGAAGTTGTGGACGAATCAAATATTCCGCTTCGGAGGTCCACAAGACAGCGGTTTCCTTCCTCCCGTTATTCACCCAATGAGTATGTGTTACTCACTGACGGGGGAGAACCTGAATGTTATGAGGAGGCCATGGAAGATGAGCACAAGAATCAATGGATTGAAGCCATGCAAGACGAGATGAAGTCTTTGCATGAGAACCACACTTATGAGTTGGTAAAATTGCCCAAGGGCATGAGAGCTTTGAAGAACAAGTGGGTGTTCAAAGTTAAAGTTGAAGAACACAACTTGAAGCCCAGGTACAAAGCTAGATTGGTTGTTAAGGGATTCGGTCAAAGGAAAGGTATTGACTTTGACGAAATATTTTCTCCTGTTGTGAAAATGTCCTCGATTCGCACAGTTCTAGGTTTGGCTGCTAGTCTTAATTTAGAGATTGAGCAGATGGATGTGAAGACGGCTTTCCTTCACGGTGACCTAGAAGAAGAGATTTATATGGAACAACCTGAGGGCTTCAAAGTAGATGGTAAAGAAAATTTTGTATGCAAACTCAAAAAGAGTCTCTATGGCCTAAAACAAGCTCCCAGACAGTGGTACAAAAAGTTTGAATCTGTTATGGGGGAGCAAGGCTATAAGAAGACTTCTTCAGATCATTGCGTATTTGTACAAAAATTTTCTGACAATGATTTTATCATCCTTTTGTTGTATGTGGATGATATGTTGATTGTGGGCAAGAATACTTCCAAGATTGACGAGCTGAAGAAAGAGTTGTGTAAGTCTTTTTCTATGAAAGACTTGGGTCATGCCAAGCAAATTTTGGGCATGAGAATTACTCGTCTTAGAGATAAAAGGAAGATTTATTTGTCCCAGAAGAAGTACATTGAACGCGTACTGGAGCGCTTCAATATGAAGAATGCTAAGCCTGTTAGTATACCTCTTGCTGGTCATATGAAGTTGAGCAAGAAGATGTGTCCTACAGCTAGGGAGGAAAAAGAGAACATGGCCAAAGTTCCATATTCCTCCGTCGTCGGAAGTCTAATGTATGCAATGGTGTGCACTAGACCTGATATTGCTCACGCAGTTGGTGTTGTCAGTAGATTTCTCGAAAATCCGGGAAAAGAGCATTGGGAAGCTGTGAAATGGATACTCAGGTATCTTAGAGGAAGCTCAGATGAATGCTTGTGTTTTGGAGCATCAAATCCAATCTTGAAAGGCTATACAGATTCTGATATGGCAGGTGACCTTGATAACAGAAAATCCACTACTGGATATTTGTTTACTTTTTCAGGGGGAGCTATATCATGGCAGTCAAAGTTGCAGAAATGTGTTGCACTATCTACAACTGAAGCTGAGTATATTGCGGCTACTGAAGCCGGCAAGGAGATGATATGGCTAAAGCGATTTCTTCAAGAGCTTGGTTTGAATCAGATGGAGTATATTGTCTATTGTGACAGCCAGAGTGCAATAGACTTGAGCAAGAACTCCATGTACCATGCAAGAACAAAACACATTGACGTCAGATATCATTGGATTCGTGAGAAAGTGGAGAATGAATCATTTCACGTCAAAAAGATTCACACAAGTGAAAATCCTGCAGATATGCTGACCAAGATGATACCGAAAGACAAGTTCGAGTTATGCAAAGAACTTGTGGGTATGAGCTCTCTCTAAAGAAGTTGAAGATACCTTCTTCCAGTAAATGGGACTGGAGGGGGAGATTTGTTGAATCCATCCCATTTTTTAGTCAACTTTAGCTATTCAATTGGTACAAGCAATTGTTAAAAAGGAATAGTAATTGGAGTTGAAAATAAAAGATTTGGTAGTTGGCAAATTGGTAAGATTTGCAACCATTTTTGACTTTGCTATATTTACCTATGTCATTAGTGACATAAGCATGGTTTTATCCTTCTATAAATAGAGCATTCTTGCTCATTTGTAGAAGACACCAAGTTAGAGAGAAAAACCATTTTGAGAGCAAAGTGAGGTATTCCATAGACTATACAAGAAAATAGTCTGTGAAGAAAAATAGAGTGAGAGCGATATTTTAGTAAGACGGAAACCAAAAGAGTGTTGTTCCTTTTGAGTGTGTAGTAGTCACTTTGAGTATTGTATTCGTGACTACACAGTGTAAAATTCCTTACTATAGTAATATCAATTGCTCCTCTTAGTCCGTGGTTTTTTCCCTTACTCAGAAGGGTTTCCACGTAAAATTCTTGGTGTCGTTATTTTCCCATTTTATTTCCATTACTTTTATCATATATATTTTTGTGCTTGTCCGCGTTTTCCCAACAATTACAACACTACCTCCTTTCAGTAGCATATAATTATTATTTGAATATGTTGTGGTTAGTTTTATAAAAGAGTATGTGTTTGTATACATGGACTCAAATTATGATCACTCAGTTGCTTGAAATCGAGTATAAGAAAGAAAAATTAAACAGGGAGAGAAAATTAAGAAGAGGAGAAGGAACAAAAAAAGTATTGACCTTGATTGTTACTACAACACACAGACGATTGATTAGTAGAGAAACCAGATCTTCAGGCAAACGAGCATAGAATCTTAGCATGTCAGCGTGAAGTGTTAAGCCTGGTTTTAGACCCTGAAGTTATGCAATGATTTGTTCTATAAGTATGTAGATTATGCCAAATTTTGGGAGTTCCCTAGTATTGTGAATAGCAGTTTTGACAACTAAATTATTGAGTTGGACTCTATGCTAGTTGTCCAAATGAAACTAGGGAGGACAAATCACTACAGAAATTTCAACGATTGATTTAAAAGATACACAATATGATGCAAAAGACATGTTCGTCATGCATGCAAATACACTTACTAAATACAAGATACTTCTCTATAAGACATTTACCAAATTAAGGAAACAATTGAAAATTGATAAACTAAAAATTTCATCCTTTAAATTCAGGGCTCGAAGCATTATGGGAATTATTTTGAACCACACTTACCAAAATGATTAATATTCATTTTGGTATGAATTTTGCATTATGTTTCTGTTAGCATTAGTTCCACAATGAGATGTTCCATAAGTATTATAAATTCAATTTGATGTGGCCGCTAGATATTAAAGTTATTTAAAAAAAAATTATATTATTCTTATCAAAGTCATTTTGTAATAGACGATTTTCTACTTATTTCTGATATATACTGGAGAAAATTGTTTTTTTTTCTTCATATTCACAGATACAACACATCGGAATGATACTATAGGGACAAGAGAAAGCCCATCTAGACTGCAACCTAGCCAGAGTACATTTCATATATTTTGATAAATTCATCCAAAGACCATTAAAATATCGTAAAGGCAAATATATATATATATATA